>NW_021850397.1:1418207-1439352 GCF_003651465.1 Formica exsecta
AATATCGAGATATTAAATATAGTTTTCTTTTTCGATTTGTGGAAATAATCTTTATCGCGATAACGACTATATTGTTTTCTAACAACTATATTTAAATTATTTATAATCTAAAGTTTATAGTCACTTTAAAACTTTTAGTAACTTTAGCATAGGATTTACACGCCATTTATTTCAATCAATATCTCGCTAAAATGAGACAGATATATGATCATTGACAGACGTGAAGTCACGGCTGACCAAGTTTCCTTTGTTACTTATGTCAGAAAGGGCATGTAAAAGTTTCATACTTTCAAAAGTAACTTTTTACGCGTCAAACTTTATAACTGCGGATAACTGCAAAATGGAACTGTTCGCAAGAAGAATTTATAGATTGTAATAACGACGTAAAAAGTATCCGCAAACTGCTATGAGATAAAGAAATCTTTCAATTATTTTAAATTACTCCAGATTTAAAATTAATCTGATTCAATCAAACTGTCTTGATAATTAAACGTTAAGAAAATTATATAAACGCGATTTCGACGATGAAAATTATCACTCTTTTACTTTCTATTCATTTTTAAAAATAAACTTCTAACAATCCATTCGTGAAATATAAAAATTGAGGCGCATAATCGAAATCGCCGAGCGACACCGAAAGTTTTGGCGGATGGCCTTCGGCGAGGTCAAGCAAGGCACTGCGCGTACGACTGGCAGGGTCATCGACACGTGCCGATCAGCGACGGAGTGTCGGTGTGCGCGCGTGTGTTGGTAAGTGTCCCACCGGTTTATTTATACGAGCCGAAGAGCGACGGTTTCGGGTCACCGCCTCGTTGTCGGCGTGCCGAGCGAATGATGACTCGATTACTCAAACGAGCCTCGGTCGCTCTATCGCGATAATCCGGCGGAAGTCGGAGGAGCGACTCGCAGCTGGCGCCCGGAAACGCATGCAAATACACACACGCGCTTGCACGCACGACGTGGCCGTGGATACGCACGCTCGAACCCGTCCACCTCTTTCTTTAAGCGCGTCTCTTTGTGCGTATCTTCTCTTCGCGCACACGGAAAAACGAAAATGGCCAATATATATGTATATACGTACACGTATGTCATACACGCTTGATGTAGTCACGCGAGAGAGGATCGAACAAAGAAAGTCCGATGGCTAGAAACGACGGCGAGAAAGCGCCAAATGCAGCTGCTTCAACGGACATCCACTTCCACGACAGTCTCATTTCCTTGCAAATCTACCGGTCAGCTGGACGTTTCATTTGCGAGGACACGCGAGCAGAGTATATTATGCTCGGACGAATTACTTTTATTTTGGAAGATAATTAAAATATCGAAAATCAGAGGGACAAGACACACAAAATTTCGCTTCTCAAAGCGAAATAATTTGCAATATTATTCCTAATATTGAATCAAAGTGCTATTTCCACATCGTTTTGTCGAGATTATCGACGAGGCCACGAGGCAATTAACTGACAATGAGCGAAAAAAAAGTCGCGTTCGTCGATTGCGACGAACGACACGCGTCGCAAGAAAAGTGATTAAGGTTTAGACTAGATTATTGGCATAATGTAGTCACGATACACTGTCGTTTAATGCATTATTATGTACGTATTTGAAACCGCCCGTGCATGCGCCAATACTATTAATGGTGCGCGTAGTCGAGCGGAAAAATAGCCACGATGGATAAACTTTTTATCGTCGTTGCATATCACGTTGCAACTATCAATTGACCGAACTGATTATAGTAGACGTAATAAAACATCAAGCCTTTTACGACGCCGTTTATCGAGACACGGATCTTACTATCGATTCAAGTAAATTCACAAACATGTGTCAATGTTTGCATTGTGCGCTCGAGGAATTAATACTCTTACTTCGAAATAAAAAATAGAAGAATTAATCAGAGAAGTTTTAAAAAATTCATTTACGTGCAATTGAATATCTGATCTTGAAGATATCGATGTTGTTAAGAATTTTTTTTAGTCATTTAAAAAAATAAAGATCAATTTTTTTTATTTTGGATTGTTCCATTGATATTTTCGTAAAATTAAAATTGATTTCTCGATTTCAAAGATTAAACGTTTGCGACAAAATAAATTCTAAAATCAATTTCTCTTTAATTCGTCTATTTTTCGCGAGCAACGTTACTATATTACGTGATATATTTTCAATTTGAAAATTCCTTGACGATTTTCGATAAATTATTGCGCATTCACAACAATGTTGTGAATTAAAGAAAATATGACTCACCGCAGCATCCTCTCGTGGCGGTCCCTCTCGAGCATCTCCTCCGGACTGGGTTGCTGCGGTCCCAGGAGGGTATGCGATAACGGCGGGTAGGTCCTGGACTGAATAGGCCTCCAGAGCATCTCGGACGCGACGGTGGCGTGATGACCCGGAGGCGCCGGGCTCTGGTAGCCAACCGGCGGCGCCGTGGCTGCGGCGTTCGCGGCGGCGTTGGAGGCGCCCTGAGGATGCGCCATCAGCAGAGTCGTGTGCTGGATGCTCTGCACGTGCCAGACTCTAGCCGGTGCGGCGGCGGCTGTGCCTATCGCCGCTGCCGATGGTGTCGAGGACGACGTCGTCTCCTCGACGCTGAGCGCCGAGCTTCTGCTGCCGCTTCTCTCGTCGCCGGAGCCGGCGCTTCTCAGCGAGCTTACCCCGCTGTCGGAGCCGCTATCGCCGTAAGTACCGGCGACGCCGCTGTTGCTGCTGCCTCCTGACGCCCGTATGCCGCCGATCGCTGTGGACACACCGGTGAGTACGCCCGCACCAGGTATACCGGCCCCGGCCTCCACCTCCATGAGGCCGCCGCCGGCCTCATCGCCACCCCTCGATGTGTGAGACTGTTGTTGCACCTCGAGGAGGCTCGACGGGGTCAAGTGGGCGGTGGGATGATGATGGTGCTGATGCGAGCTGCTCGTTAACTGATGGTGATAATGCTGCGGCGGCGGCGGCGGCGGTTGCTGCTGTTGGTGATGATGGTGAATCACCGGACTACTGGCGGAATAACGCTGCTGATGGTGTTGTTGGTGGTGATGATGAAACTGTTGTTGCTGATGATGCGGCTGATGGTACGGTTGTAGATGATGGTGATGATGGTGACCGGCGATCGGCGGTGGCGGCTTGTTCAGTCTCTCGGCAAGGATGATCGGGCTCTCGTTGTGCCGACTGCGCTCCTGCTCCCGCTGCTGTTCCAGGAGCAGGCTGCTCTGCCTGCCGGGGCCGCCGCCGCCGCTGCTACTAAGCGGACTCAGCCTCTCCAGCACGGAGCCTGAGTCTTGACTGCTCGACTCCAGCAGTTCGACGACCGATTCGACGCTGGCCGCCCTCACGCCGCCGACGCTACCCACGCTATCCTCCGTGCCTAACTCGGTGGTGGTCAGCTCTGTTCGGCGCGACCGCTGCGAGCCCACCTCCTCTTCGCTAGCGTTCTCGTCGCGCTCGTCCTCCGCCGCCGCCGCCGCCGCTGTGTCCTCTCCGTCTTCTTCCGCGAAACCCTTTGTCTTGGATCGAGTCGTCGACTTCAGCAGCGACGGACTGTCCTCGCGGATGACATTCGTCTTGTCGCTGACCAGCGGCGAATCGACGTGCAATCCATTCACGAGTAACTGCGGTGGCTGCTGTTTCCGTTGTCGTTGTTGTTCCTTACACTCACCGATCTTATCTGTGTCCCGATCGGTCGCGCGAGCGTCCTTTCTCGATTCTGGCTTGTTATCTGGCTGTTGTTCCTTGGAAGCTGGATTGCCTCCGGGATCGACTTTATCCGGAGGTGGCGGCTCGGGTTCTCTGTCCCGTTCTCTGGACTGGCTCTCCTCGTTCTCCTCGAGTTTGTCGACCTCCCGCTCAGCCCCGTCGTGTTTTTCCACACCGGCTTCTTCCTCGGCGTCGTCGTCGTTGTCGTCCTCCTCGTCCTCCTCCACCACCACCTCCCCGGCCCGATCCGCTGCAGCTTCCTCGGCGTTTTTGCCCTTACTACTCTCGGATCGAAGCTTTCTGCCGACGGGGCTTGTTCTTAGCCGCTTAGTCAATGGATCGCAACGTTCCGGACTCTCCTCCTCATTCTCCCTTTCGAGAGCTCGCTCTTCCTCCTCCTCTTCCTCGGATCTGCTACCGAGACGTTCGTCCTTGTCGGCTTTCGCGCCGCTTCCGGTACGATGATGATGGTGATGCTCGACAGACTCCTCCTCTGCGCCTGGCTTGACCTCCTGGCCGCTCCCTGGCCTCGGCCTTCTTCGAACCGGTCTCTGATGCTGTGCCGGACTCTGGTCGGCGGTTGGACTCTTTACCGGAGCGCCGCGTCTTCGTAGCTTCGAAGCGCTTCCAGACGCGCTATTCGCCTCTTCCAACACCGGCCGTGCTACACGATTGCTGACCTTGCCAGATGGCGGACCTTTATTCTCTCGATCTTCCTGCTGCCGCGTGGATAATGCCGCTTCTGTCGAATCTTTTTCACTCTTCTCGCGACTAGCACCTTCGCTCACACGTCGACGTCGGTTGTTACGAGCGTTATTCTTTTCTGAAACACACGAGAAACGAGCCGCAAATGTTATATGAACAAATATTGAAGAATTAAATTGACATTGCAATTATTTTTATTTATAATCGCGAGTACGGTAAAAAATCTCGTTTAAGAAATATATATTATAAATTAAAATACACACACGTTCAACAAATATATAAACGTATATTAATACGTTTAAAAATATTATATTATTGTGCTAAACTTTTGTTTTAAAAATATATATTATAGTTAGTATGTTTAAAAAATATTTATCTGAAATTATTTCCTCTATTTATGTCGCGTTAATAAAACTATAACGTAGGTAAGAATAGAGTGAATCGTTAACACAGCTTTAGTTAACAACTTCTTTTACTTTATGCCCTACTTTTGTAATCGTGATAGCGCTATATAATATCATACAATATACCTCTATACGATAACCGTGTATTATCTCAACTTTATATCACCGTATACGACTTGACAGTTGAATATAACTGACGAGAAAACTGATCTTTAACCTGGAGAGTTTTTAAAAGAGCATGAAACTTCATCGTGCGATCTAACAATAAACTATCGTGCGACTCGAAATTTTTTTCATTCACAATTCTATTTTCCTTTATCCACGAATCAAGAATTCCTGAACATTACGCGGCGCGCATCTAATTTCAGATATTACGCGACGGAAGTTACTGATTATATGCGTGAAGAGCCGTCGCGGATCGGCGAACGAGCCGCATAGCTGCTAATTATTGAAATTATCGACGGTAGATTATCGCGCACTCGATATCCCTGCGCACGAAGGTTATCTCGATACCCTTGATCGGACCGCGTAATTGTGGCGAGCGACCGATCGATCCCTACAGCTGTCCGGTACATCGGCTGTTCACCGTGTAGAGAGATGATGGAGCTGATTTACCGAGGTAATCCCTTTGATGTGCGCAATCAGTGATTCGCATAACTTGGTAACCCTAGGACGTTATATAAAGCAATCTCCCTGGCAACTTTTGCAATCCCTCCCGCCCCCATTCCATTCCTGTAATATTCGTCGCATAAATATATATCAACTTTTGTATATTCAATATATCAATTTTTATATATTTTTTTGCAAATCATTTATCTTCCATTTGATATAAAATTGTAAATTACAGAGATGTCATTGACATTGATAATGATATATAAATCTCTTGAAACAATTATTATGAATTTTATTCAGAAGAAAAAATGAGATGCGTAAATTAAAAAAAAAAAAAAAAAAAAAAAAAAAAGCAATGCAACGAGCGAAGACTTACATGTTTTCTCAAATATAATAAAACATTCCTATCATATAATTAACAATGCTTTACGAGATATTTCTAAAGTCAAGTACTATTTCAAGTTTCGATATTAAAATAAATCACGATAAAAAATATTATCTAAATTTATTTCATCCATCTATGTCACGTTAGTAGAACTGCAACATAGAAAAGAATAGCGAATCATTAACACTATCTAATACGATGACGATCATCGAGTTAAGATTGTTATTGGTTGAACGTAACATCGTTCCCTAATTTACTATACCAAATCTCGCTATTAGTATGCAATCATGTATGTATATTACCATCTCATATGTTTCGGAAGCTAGCACGTTCGGCAAAACGGTAGTGCATTATCAATCGCTGTAATAAATCTCACTGACCTCGATCGAAAGCGATGCGCGCATCGATAAGGAGCATCATTACATCCGAGGAATCGTGCGGCAATTCAACCGGGTTTCCGGCTCCCGCCGTCGCGTCAATCCGGCAACCGGGTTCAAGGGAGTTCAAGGGGGTCTTCGATTAACCCAGTAGGAACATGACCGTTAGCATGGGAGCAATTTGCAACAATGCACATCATACACATATATCTATCCTGAGGAGAGGCGAGCGGATAGAAATACATGTTCATGTGTATACGTGCTTGCGCGAGAGAGAGAAAGAGAGAGAGAGAGAGAGAGAGAGAGAGAGAGAGACTGGTTGGAAATGGAGAGATGGACAGGTAGAGGAGGGGAATAAACACGCATAAGCACGCACACGCGCGCGTGCAGGCAAACGAGCGGAGAGAAGGATGACGGGGCGGGGAAGGAAGATACAGGAGAGGGATTTATTACTCGGGATTTACTGTTATTACCCGGAGGGGGAGAGCTACTCCACAGCGGGCAACAGCGATGCATACGTGGGGTGTGTTTATCCGATATGTGCAGTTCGCGCGAGAGCATGAGTGTGTAAGCGTGTGTGCGGCAACATACACGGATGTGCATTGCAACGAGTCTCGACGTGCATCCCGTTTCCTAGCGACTGCGGTTTGTCGTTCTGTCGTTGCACGGCTGCGGCGTGCATTATATCGGGCATAATTGACCAGTGATCGCGTACTATGTTTCGCGCTGTTGTTGCTCGCCACATGCGGCCGTTATTTTCGGACCGAGATACGATTATCCGACGTCCTATTAACGCTCGACGAAAGAACGGCTATTGAGAAACGAGATATTACACAATTACTGATTAGATTAAGGCGTGATTTTTCATATCTCATAAAATGTGAAATTTTTCCATAAAATAATAAAATGTATGGGAAATATTGAAATAATTCATATAAACGAGACGTCGAGTGACAGAATATGATGATTTAATCTTGACAACTTCACAATGATTTCCGTCCAGGTATTGTGGTCACAAAGGAATGTACTGTGCAAAAACTTCAAAACAATTTTTGAAATATTTTTTTAGATATGTGTTTTTTTTATGATTGACTGCGAGTTGACATTTTTACAAAAGCATTTTTGTTTAGCAAACTGTGGGATGCCGTTTTCTTTTTTCAAAAAATATAATCCTGGCAGAAAAATTCTAAAGAAAAGTAAGAGGATTCTCCCTTCTCAAGTGTCCCTTATCGGGATATCAAAAAGAAGGATTATGCGGCTGCCACAGAATTCGCGTTAAAGTAGAGAATGCTTTAGAAAAATATATCGGAAGGTTATAAGTATACGGGGCAATGCATTTTTATATCTATAATATTCTCATTTTTCCACCGAAAATATCTCCTTTGTATCATAAAATGACGATTACGTAATGGATACGCACATACATTTATATTCAAATGCGATAATGTCATAAATCAAGACACGTAATCTTATGATTCTCGGAATACGCGATAACCAGGTTATTAACATGTAACTATCATTTTGTAAAAACATTGCGAGATTACACTATATTGCAAGATAAATGATTGTTTTTGTATATTATGAGAGACAGATTAGATATTTATATCAAACAAAGAAAAAAACACTCTTATGCTGGCAAATGTAAAGCATAATGTTAGTCATTGAATTGTTTTTTCGCAGCGAGTTGCATTATATAAAACCTGCACGTGCGGTTTATTTGCATGTAAATTCTTATCGTCGTGTGTACGAGAGCATGACAAATTGCTTTTGTCCTTTGAAACAAGTATGATGAAATAAAACGAATATTCTGTCACGAGTTTCACATACCAATATAAGAAGAGAAATAAAAAATCCTCCGAGAATAAAAAAATTTATAATAATAACGTTATTAAGAAAATTTTTACATGTTTATGAAATATATAAATAAATTTAAAAAAAATTAATAAATTATTTAATTTTTCTATCATTAGAATATATCTTCGTGCAATCTCATATAAAGATAATCGATAATATGTGTGTGACTAAAAAAAATGCTAACACTTTACACTTTAAAAATTCGCTAGAGCGAATTGTATCAACCGGGTCGCGTATCTTTTGCGATAGAGAGCCTCCATCTCTCTCCATGTTAGAGAGCTGTTTACATGACCTTGCATTGCATCCTGCTCGGCCGCGTGGAAAGCGTGAAGGGCTTTAAAAGCGCATGTGACCCTTCAAAAGGGTCGGGTCGTGTGTGAAAAACAACTCCTACGCCGGCGCCGATGCTCTTTGTCACGAGGGACAATGGTGCATCCCCACAGTTTGATAGACATCGTCAGCTTGCCCCGAGTTACAGGGGTGTGGAATTAGAAATGCTTGAGCGACCTCGCTAGGCATTTAAACCTTTGTCAAAATCAACGCTTCATGCAGACAGGCGGGCAGGTAGCTCTTCGAGTTCTCTCTCTCTCTCTCTCTTTGGATCTCTCTCTCTCTCTCCGCGTTTAACAAAACATTACCATCTCCTCCTTTCTCCGATTCTCGCCGCCGCCCTTTCTCTCGTACGTCTACTATCGACCGCGTTATGTTGAATCCGCATTCTGTATGCGCCATTAGTTTCAAAGCGAGTATCAGTCACTGCCATCCGCTCTATTGCCTCCCTCCAAACTTTACATTACCTACCTACCTATTTACGAAAGGACGAGAGAGGAAAGTGTGCCATATAGAAGTTAGTAGAGCGAGTAATAAATACGATAAGTAAATTATTATTATTTTTAAATATTGTTATCACATAATTTTCTATTCGCGAGAAATGATTTCTCGATAAATGCAGATACGAGAATTCTATTCATTTAAAATTCTAAGCTGTCAATTAACTATTAAAGCCGATAAATTTAAATCGCTTTATCGTTTATTCGTTTTTCCATTCGTAACATTCAACCATACTAAATTTTGCATATGTTTTATTAACTCATTCTCTCTAACGGTTCTTCAAATTTTCTTGTATAGTACAGATTTCGGATGTTAAACGCTTAAAACGTACCACGTCCCATTCGCGCTATCTCGCGATATCTCGCATACGAACTTCGCATGAATAATGGAACAGAATTAGATAATCGCTAAATATGCGGCATGAATACGAGGTCTTATGTTAATAGGATCACTGCGCAATTTTCAAGATTGCCGTTAATCGCGAGACGTTAGAAAAATATACGTACTGCGAAACCCACTCTGTCGTTCCGTTTTTAGAACTCGGATTTTAATACGCAAGAGTATGCAAACAGCAATAAAACGTCACGCATCGCACGAAATTATATACGATAACTGATTTAAGCGCGTATATCGCGTAGCTTTACGCTCGGAAGCGATTTATGCGTCGACGATGCACGATGCGGTACTTTGATAATCAGGCTGATCAATTAAGCGGGAGAAACCAAATAATGCCGTTGCGGGACATACGATATAACAGATTACATACAGCAATTAATGCACGCAGATATCAAAGAGCGCGACGCAAAAAAATGTTTGTAGAAAAATCGCATAGTTTCACGGCGAACCAAATGATGCTCATTAAAGTTATAATTATATAATATAAAAATATCCTTTTGCGTTCGTATAAATTCGAATTCTGATTATTTATATTAAAATATTGTCATTATTATTTTTTACAAAATATAAAAAATTTCCGCGGATGAAATTTTAAAATGATCTTTTTTCGCGATATTGAATAATAATATTGTAACAATATTAAAGACAAAACTGATAATCGTATCTTATCGTGTATCGAAAGGCGATACGAGTGAATGAAGGAATTGGCCAACGAGTAAGAGAGCCGCGATCGCTCTCCTCGCAGTCGCGCGAAGATCCGTGTGTCTCTTCGAAGAGACGCGTCTCGTCTTCCACGCTTATTTTAGGAACCGCTATTTCTGCCGATGCTCTCTACGGCGATGCTGTGAACCAAGATCTCCCGCGTCTTCGCCACGTTTGTTGATAAATTTATTTCCAACATCGCGGAATGCGAAACAGAACGGAATGACAGAAGCGAAGGCAGAAAAGGGAGAGACATCCCGCGCCACGAGGTCGCAGAGACGAGGAAAAATAACGACGGGATTGAGGATCCGGGATTCGGGATGAACGTGAGGAGATGGAAAGAGCTGGCAGAAATAAAAATACTGGCGTGCCGCCAAGTTTTCCTACCTCTTTCTTTTTCTCTCTCGGTCTCTCTCTCTTTTTATTCTCCTGCTTCTGAGACTACCAGACCCCATACCAAGACGCGTGGCGTCAAGCCCACCTAATTTACTCACAAAGTTGATCCTGACGGAAGTTTGATACAGTTGGCGGAGTTTAGACACGATACGCTAAGCGCGAACGGACACGCGACATCTCGAAATGTCACAATAGTGAAATAAAATTTTACAACACTATGACTGATATGCTTTGCCAAATATAAAATATTATATGCATTTTATAATCTGTCTATTAGGTAATAAGAAAATTTTAAAAACTTGGCACAAAACTTTTATAGTGTCACATTTAATCACAATCTCTTAAGAGAAAAATCGCATTCAAAAATAAAATCTGCTCCATTGACCTCCAAAGTTAAAGAAATAAAAGAAGTGACACAACAGCGTCGAAATTTTATTGCAACGGAATCTGTCTCTGCGTCTGTCTCGAAATATAATTTATCCGAAATATTCAAGGTTTTGTACAAAATATCACGATCTGCAAATCAAAGAATACATAAAAAATTGTAAATGTGCTCTGTCAGAATAATACGTCCCCGTCTTGATACTATTAGAATAAATTTTACTAACTTAAAGATAAAATCGCACGACAATTTTGAATTGCTTTATATATTCTTGTCAAACATACTTACATAAGAGACACGATCGCAGCTGTTATAATGCAACCTTGGGACACTTTACAATCGCGAGAGAACAGAGAGCAGGATCGCTTCTTTATCGCCCAACCCGCATTACAGTATTTACATTATCATTTATTAAAACAACATGTGTCACATGAACATGACGAATGCGTCAACAGCTTCTTAGTTAATAAGCAAGTAGATATAATATACAAGTATTTGCCATTGATATCTTCCGTAAAGCACATAATCGTGACATTAAATAATTAACATTCAAGATCAATATGCAAGTATTGCAGAATATGTAGAACACGGCGCGCTACGATTAAAAAAATTCATCATTTGATCGATGATTTATCTCGAAGAGCAATGCGATATTTCCGTCCGTTCGAATTAAAGGGGCACATCTCCTCTAAACGTTGCTAAACTGGGTCGAGCTGTGGCGAACAAATTCGATTTCTTTCGATCGTCGTTCTCTTAAAATATCAATATTATTCCAGCCAACATTCCGACAATTCAAATGGGCATATAATTTTCCTCATCTTTTGTATAAAGATAACTTGGCATACTATTTGATCGACAAACATTTTCTTTCGACTTTCGCTAATCCAATCGACTTTAATGGATAGACCGTAAAATTACAATGGACCGTGTATAACGCATTTACTTTAAAATGACACATCATCATCGATGTGTGGCTAACGTGAGTTCGTTTGTGCGCTTCAATAGATAACACGCACGATAGTAATAGAGCGATAAATCGAGATTGATTGCGCCCGAGTTAGAGAGAGAAAGAGAACGGAAGGAAGTAATAGAAATACACGTTCTTTGTACACTGATTGTGTACGTGCTCTCGATAATATCGATATCGCGCCTCGTCTCGCACGACCGATCGCTCGCAAGTATTGTCGCCTGGAATCGACGAGCCGGAAAGATCGGGAGCGATCGACCGATCCATACTTTCCACATGATATTCACTTTAAATGACTTCTTGTGTGCACACACAGAGTATTTTTAAAATAATCCTATCACACACACATTTACTGATGCGCGCGCATGTGTGTGTATGTGAGTGTGTGATCGATACGAAATAGAATTTTCTTTAATGATAGTTTGGGAGCGATTACTTTCAAATTTCTAAATATCTTGATATCTGGATTCTAATTTGCAATCCCGTTAAACTAAAATTCATTCAAATTTAATTCTAGAATAAAATTTTTTCATTTATGTTAAATCTGTGTTAAAAATCTTCAAACTTCCTCGATTCGCTAAAAACATTTCTTCAAGTTTTAATCAAAGTTTATTTTTTCAATTCATGAATAAAAAATGATAATGTTAGAATGACAGTAAAATTTAAGCTAATCAAGAGTCAAGAGTAGGTATAAAATAAAAGATTTATGAATGTTTTTATAGCCGTAAAAAATTTCTCTATTTAATTCTATTTAAATCTTCAGGATGTCACAATGGACCAACGAAAAAAGAAATATTATCACCGATGCATTTATAAAATCTAACATTCTATATGACAAGTTACGTCAAATCGTATGAAGAATTGTAAATTCTGATCGCGTGAAGAGATTTTAAATCGTATTACTCTGTGCAGGGGCATTACGTAACGCCGCGCGGTGTAACATTTTGCAATGTAAATCGTAGAAATCTAAAATCTGTATCGCCGAGATCGCTACCGTATCGAGCCGACATGTGAGAGAGAGAAGAATGACATAATTCACGATCGCCCGTTAACGCCAGGCGAGGTCAGACGAGTTCTACTCCTGCGAGAGCAACGCTTTAATTAACGCTCCGAGAACAGCTTTCTATCTTGCCATCATTCTCTCTCTCTCTTCTTGAACCTGATCTCGGCAACGGTAACGAGTCGATACGTGGGTCAACCTCCACGCAGACGGACCGCTGGCGTTTCTGCTCCGCAGAAGTGAGAGGTAAAACGGGAGCGATCGTGAAAAAGAAAGGGATGGAAAATATGATCTACGAGGACCGAGCCCCAAGAATTCGTCACGTGTCGACCATATGGGTCCGGCCTACCCGCTTCGTTTTTATTATATTTCTTTTTCGTCCCCACCTCTTAAGTTTCCACGTATCGGGCCTTAGCGAGTATAGCCGGTCCGACAAGGCAGAAATAAGAAAAAAGCATAAAACGAGAAGGAGAATCTAAAAAAAGAAGATGGAGGCTGTTAGAGTGGGTGGAAACGCCCACAGCATCCACGGTGGCCTGGACCTAGGGAGAACCTCGCAGCTGCGCGCCTTTCTATTGTATCTTTATGACGTTGAGACAGCAAGCCAAGGCCTCGATTTTTCGTCTCTGTCATACAGAGTTATATGTCTATATCTTCGTCTCTCTCTCTCTCTCTCTCTCTCTCTCTCTCTCCTTTTCTCTCTCTCACACACCTTCGTCTATTCACACCCATCTTTTATGCGCGATAAAAGTTTCGGAGAATCATCCGAGTTCGTCGGAGAGACGGCCATGATATGCGGCAGAAACTTTTATAATACACTTGACGGGATGAAGATGGTTGAGTACATTTTCGCACCTGTTTCGTGCCGCATTTAGTGCTAAATAAACTTTAAACTTGATTTATCTAATTAACGCCAATGTGGAGCACGACTTAGATGGCAAGAAAATTAAGAGTTTTACGTTGCGCCAAGATAATTAAATACTTTTGCGACGAAAAATTCTATTTTTAATTATTTATGACACTTTCCTACTATATCTTTTATTAATCATAATATTATAATTCAACCGTGATACGAGCTTTATTTCGAGCAGTAAAAGAATGCGATATAACTCTTGTGCCGTTTGACAAGCGTGTATATTTATGGTTTTCTCTCTAAGTATCTTCGGATTTATTCAATTCGATCCATCGCTTTACGTAACAATTGAAACGGATATTACGCGGAAATATCGATGCCGATAACATCGGCTTGAATGAGTCGTTGAATTATACACCGGATATTCGCCGACGCTGCGCATAATTGGCGAAGTCGTGCTCGTGACACTTTATACACGCAAGTAATAATACATATGCACGTGATTGAGTAGACGCGCAAGTATATGCGTATGTAGCCGATATTTGCACGTTGGGGAGAGGAGAGCGGTATTCGGGCTTTGTCGGTCGTAAACACGCGAGTAATTATCGTTACTGGCCATCTTGTCCCGCGACTACGTCACATATCCGGTCACTGACCATTCAATCGTTACGATCCAGCCGTTGCGAGCTCGGCTATGACTAATAAATAATTCAGGAACAATGAGAAACGCGATGCGTTTCTCATCCCCCGCCTCTCTTTTCCATTCTCCTCCGCGAGATAATTCGAAAGAGACAAACGAAAGCGTCGTGCCGTTAACCTCCATAACTGAGAAAAATATTGAATGAAACTTCACTATGTTTAGAGCTTTCGCAAAATTAAACAAAGCATGCGTGCGATTATCATATATGAAGATTTTAGGAATCTTGATTATGCGAGAAAATATCCTCTCTTGATTTTTATGATTTTTTCATAACTTGAGAAAATCGATGTATCGACAAAATTAATTAAAACTCTATTATCTCTTATTTTATTATTTTCATATTCTAATAAATAAATAATGATAATTATCATACATTAAAACAACGAGAAGCATTATTCTCACAAAGAGATATTAATACTTTGATACGCCGTATATTTAGACTAATTCACTATAATGCCTCGGAAAGCGGGTTTAAAGGGCACCGCGTGTCGCACGTGTGTGTGTGTGTATACAGTAAAAATAAATGCGGCGATAAATAAAATTCACACGAGCGTCCATTATAGATACGCCTGTCTCGTGCACAATGCTGCGGCGTCGCGAATATCGGGACCTTGAAAATCTAACAGTACGTGCAATTTCACCGTCAGTCACGCAACAACGATTGCGGAATTCTTACTCACATGTCGCAATCTAATACTGGATGGAATCGCGCGAAATGACGCGACTTAAAGCGCGTGCTCTGTCGTACAGCGGGCGTTACGATTGGCGAGAATTCGCGTTCGATCTGGGACAACGATACGCGTTCTAATTGCACGAGCGATTAACAGGTCAGTGTCCCGAGCGTAATGACGTTTCTGGCTTCGTTTCTATCCGGGTCGGGTCGATTTACTTCGCTCGTTAGAGCCACACTCGTTTGTCCCGGCTACGTACCTACAGAAAAGCCCGGGCAATTTAGAGGGTATTGTAAACGTCCGGCCAGTCATGATGGGCTTTCGGTTTTATGAGTCGTAAACGCTGAATGAGCCACCATGAACGATCGAATTGGATGAGCAGGTTATGGGGCCTACGTACCTGCGCGTCATGACTTACAACCCTCGGAATAGCTACTGGGAACCTAGAACAATTTACAAGGTATCCTCGATCACGCTCATTCTCTTCAGAAGCAATCGATTCGAAATCTCTGTGGCAATACATATATCCAACAATCTGTAGTTTCGAAATATCTGATAATTATTAATATTTAGTATTCACAATACAACAGATATATATGCAATATTGTATCATTCAATTAATAAATATATTTATAATATAATCTTACAGAATAATCTTTTTCTGTATTATATCTTTTTTTAAATCAAATATTTAAAGATATTATAAATTTGCTACCAATTAAAAAATTAATGATTCGAAAAGAGCGAATACATTAAAATAACACTTGAATAAAAGAACTCGGTCGAGTACGACAATGTTTAGAAATAACGCTGACGAAGATAGCAGATATTTTGCAGAATTTTCTCTGGACAAACTTGGCTATATGGAAACAACAGCTTTTTTATTATTGGACGATGTTAATTTGAATATCTATGCTGTCGTTTCGAAATTACAGTTTGCGTGATATTTTGAATATTCTGCATATTGATTATACATGTACGCGTGTCCAATACCGGTTTCTGTCCAGTCGTTGATAAAATATGTATTTAATGGAACAAGTGAGCGTGAATAAGCAAACAGTTATTCCTTTTCAGACTTCGTTTTTATGATTCGTGTGTTGTAAGAATTTAAAACCCGTTTTCTTGCCGGGTAAATTTATAGTTAGATTGTGTTTTTCGCTATCTATTAATCAGTTAATTATCCACAGCGACTTCATCTGCCATGGTTTATCACACTTTAGTTTTACGTTTCTGTACTAACGATATTAGTTTCAAAAACTGAAAAATCTTTTGTAATTTAAGAATTAAAATATGACAGTTTTCTACATAATCAATAATTGTCATTAAAGTAATACAAGTCATATCAATTAATCATTGCTGGATTATCTTCCAAAAATATTCCATTTTTGTAATAAATTGATAATTATTTATTACTTAGTGACTATATATCTCTTAAAAATAATTTTTCGTATATAAACAAAACGCGAATTGTTGAAGAGCTATATATGCAACGATTCGTGCCTTATCTTTACTAGCAGAGAATCACTTTCGATGGAGCGCAAGAATTAGCGAAGCTATATTATATTTCTTCGAAAATCCGAAAACCTTGAAAAGCCTCGTCGCTTCAAGTATTTATCTCCGATAAATCGCCGAGATCGTCATTGTTGACAGGTTACGTCTCTTTTCGCGTATCGAGAGATAGGCTCACGAGTCTCTAACGAACAAAGTAAAAGCGCTCGTTGAAGAGAAGACGGTTCTTAAAGAAGCAATACGGTGCGAATGACGAAGTGAGCATGCCAGAAAAAGAGAGAGAGAGAGAGAGAGAAAGAGCAATCTTAAACGGTGTCTGCTTTAAGTCACGATCTGGTCACGTGTCCCGCTTAAACCGACTTGTCTATTACATTTTATTGTGTTGCGACGATGACGTCATGATCAATTGACTTCCCTTGAGGCCGTTTCGTGAGATTAACGCGAGCCAATGACTTCGGGGGGTCCGTGCGAGTTGTTATTCCTGGACAAGACGGTTTCTGTCGCGACAACAACAAGAGGAATAAGAGCAACGAGGGGGAGGGACAGCGAGGGGAGAGGAGGAGAAACGCGACTCAACGTTTCCGACGTCGAAAAGTCTCCCTTGTTTTTTCTGGAAGCAAGCCGACCGAGAATGCAGCTAGTCGTTAGTCTCAAAGACTTCTCAGTATTCGACGAGCGAGTGTTCACGTCGTGAAGTGCGTCTTTCGGCAAGAACTCGCCCAGCTCGCGCCAGATTAACTCCTCGACGCTAATATATCTTCGACGGGTCATTAGATGATTATCGCGACTCCTCGCACTGATCTGCTCTTGTCTCCGGAACATTTGCGCGCTTTTCGTCAAAATCTGATATTTACAACAGATGTTTGTTGCATTTTCGTACTAGACTGAACGCCGAAGCAAATCGATATACCCCTCGATGCTACGAATTCATTAAGTAATCTCGGATAAATTAAATTGAAGAATAAGTCGGATCGTAAACTAAAAAGATTCGTAAAAAAAAATCAATTATTTATAATTCTTTTTAATCGCTTAATTGACTGTAGATAATCGTCTCTGGAGTTATATTAAAACTTTCGATCATTACAAAGCAGTTACGCTCGATTGCTATGGTTTCTCTGGTGCGTGACTTTGTCATTTTAATTCCGCTCGCTCGTCATGGATGGAATTCAGACCATATCGTGTAATCATCGTCATTATATTCCCCTCTGCCCTCGTCAAAACCTTTCCAAGACTCGGTTCGCGCATCTCGGAAGTAGACGAGCGATGGCTGACCTCTTCATGACCTCTGATCGATTCGTGCGAGAAACAGCGAGATGAGTCATCGTGCTTTCATCTAGGTGGGCTGATGACGCCTAGCGGATACCTGAACTCGGTAAGCGAGTCATGCTTCTCTTCGGGAACTAAACGGTATGCTAACCACGTATATACGTATCTACTACCCATAAGCAACCGCGACTGGCTTTAATACATCAGCGAATGAAGGGAAAAAGAATGGACGAGGATAAAAAGTATAAAGAATTCAAACGATAGTATTAAGTATTTTTCAATCTCTTCTAAATGACGGAATATTAATCTATAATACAGATATTCGCAAAATAAACTATTTATATATAAAAAATACAAAGAAAAATATTTTTCAAATTTCTCTAACCACGATTCTTATAGAAAATTTTCCAAAGAGTCTAAGCAATGCGCGTGAAACATCACGTTTGTTTCGCTGGTTGAAAAATACTGAAATAGAATGCGAGAGACATCGAAAGAACAAATCGTCCAGTAATACGGACCATTCCCGTGTCGGAGGGAAGTTGCCATATGGCGGCGACACATATGCGACAATTTTGACTACTACTTTTGCCCGATGGAAACTTCCTTGCGCGCGTCATTCAAGAAATCGACTTGTCAGGTTTCTGACCTCGCTTTGCGAGAGAGAACGATCATTCATCCGTGTTCATGTCTGTGCCATCACTCTGTGTATCGCGGGCATACTATCTTATCGTAATAAAACAATAAAATTGAATGTATTTAAAATTAAATACTATCTTATCGTAATCTTTTCAAAAACGCTTTTTTCTGGAAATTCGTGGTTGGTTGACTTTACGAGCGACGTGCTAAGGTCATCATATTCGTTGATTATGTCATTATATTTCGAGTTAATCATGCGACTGTTTTTCTTGTAAAGGCATTATCGATAATTTATTATTGACGACTTATTTTTATTATTTAGATAATATAGAAGAATAATATTGTTCTCTGCAATATTCTTTCGTATATATTCATCTAAAAAAAAGAGCAAAAATGTCTTTAAAGAAAGTATATAAAATTCAGCACTTCCGTCAGTCGGCATTCGCCGACAAGCATTTCGCGTAATACATTTAAGACTGACTCGTGAGGTTTTGTAGCTACTTGGTCTCTCATGGAACAAATAACAAAAACAAAGAGGAGAAAACGTGCGTAGAAGGAAAGAAGGAAGGAAGGAAGAAGGAGTGGAATGTGAGAGTAAAAAGACAAAAAAGAGCAGATAATCGTGGAGTGGGTCAAGAGAAGAGAGGCACGCCCTTAAGATGCAATCCACGATCACACTCCGCCACCACACGCACACATACAAACGAATCTTTGTATTTATGTGGACGACCGAAAAGAGAGTGCTTGTGGCTTCCTTCCTTTCGTCTATACCTATCCCTCTTGCCATTTTTCTCGTCACGTCTCTTTCTTTTGAATGCAAGATATACCGTAGAGTGACAGAGACGGTCGACATTGTGAGATGGTGAAAGATAATGAGAGAGAGAGAGAGAGAAAGAGAGAAGGAGAAAGAAAGAGAAAGAGATTAGGTTCCCTAGTGAGTCTATAAAGAGAGGAGGAGAAAGAAAGAGAAAGAGATTAGGTTCCCTAGTGAGTCTATATCACGACGGGACTATCAAACAGGGGCGGATACGAGTCCCGGCCCCCTCTCACTCGTACTATAATTCTCGTCTCAGTCACTGTGGGTGTATTCTTGGTTAAGGGGATCTCGCACACACGTGCACAACATTCGCACACATTCATACGTACTCGATCGGTCATACACACATACACACATAGAGCCGAATAAACGCGCGAGTCAGTGCCGGTGATCTGTGCTTCAGATATGCATCACGATTAGAGGGAAGGGGAGAATGATGAGGGAAAAAGACAGACAGAGGTCGACAGACCTCTCCGCTCTATCTCCCTCTTTCCCCCGTCAATCCTTTGCGCGAGAGGGGAGAGAGGGACAACGTGACCGAACGCAGAGAACTCGCTGAACCGGTTTGACGGACCTCGACTGGTTTCGTTAAACCCCGGTTGTAATCTCCTCCTCCTCCTCCTTCTCCTCCTTCTCATGTCCATTTCGTCCTCCTTATCCGTCTCGCATCTGTGTGCACACATGAATGCGGCTAAAAAGCATCGTGGCGGCTGGCTCGCTCTTCTTGCCGGAGTCAAGGATTGCCCTTCTCTTTTTCCTCTTCCTCCTTCTCGGCGATAATACGGAATATGCGAAAAAAAAGACGAGAGTCGAAGAACGCGAAAGGAAAGTCTCTGGTAATTGCTTCGGTCCCGTAATACTCACACTCGGCGACCCGTGGAGGGCCTGCGGTCCTGCAACCGCGCCTTCTCCGACCGTTTCCTTGCTCCTTTTGTAGCCGCTGCGACATGTGCGTGCCTACGTGCATGCGTGCGTGCGTGCGTGCGTGCCTCTCTCGCGGAAATAAAACGACTCGTTGTTGTAACTCCGCACGAGTTTGATCGCGACTCACACTCTCGCATGTACACAACCGATTACGACGAAAATTCGCTTTCGTTGTTCATAGCGTTCTCTATTTTAAAGTTCGATCGTAAATCGGCATTTCAAAGAATAAATCGGCTTCCCGATAAATTGTAAAAATCTTTCGTATATGCCTAATAAATCGCGTGTTTTTTGTATTGTTAAGTTCAATTTTTGTAATCGAATAAATATTATCCTTCAATACGATATGTGCCGCAATGAATTTCGTTTGAAAAAAATGTCAAATTAATATTTAAATATGTATATGTACGTATTTACAAGTTGCAAATCCTTTTCATCAAAAAAACTATTCATAAATCTCAGTATAAAAAAAAATGCCATTGTTACACGCTGTAACACGTGGCTCATACACAGAGATTAAATATTTCTTGCGACGAAAGACCTTGAAGACCGCTTCTTTGGCGTTCGCCCGGACGCTAAATAACTCGGACGTTATTTTATGGATATATTCGCCCGAGGGAACTTACGCGCGCATTCTCGTCTCCGACTTCTCTCTTCTCCGTACCCGTTTCGTTTACCCCTTTTTCTCTTTCTCAAATGAAAGGATGTTTTGCTTCGGAGTAACGGAGAAAAAGAGAGAAAGAGAGGGTTGCTCCAACGAGGGATTCTGCGAACCGTGAGACTGCGAACCGCCGGATCAATACACTGTCGAGTAATTGCGGTGTAACGTCCGTGGGCAGCGGCCAGAGGGAGACTCCATTCTCCTTCTATTTCTCTCTCTCTCTCTCTCTCTCTCTCTCTCCTCAATGCTCTCTTTCTTCTCTTAAAACACGTTGATATGCATGGAGCTACGACGACGGCTTCACAGCACGAAAGACTCGAGAGAGCATTATAATTTCGCTGTTAACACGTCAATTTAAAATATACGGAGTATATTGAAGCAATCGCGTGCGCACTCTTTCCCCCTCAGTTACA
>NW_021850397.1:1439433-1441285 GCF_003651465.1 Formica exsecta
CTCTTTCCCCCTCAGTTACACATAGATATTCTGACGAATATCGAATTTATTTTCTCTTGAAAATCTTGCGCAGAATATAATTACAGCTGTTCAATATTGAAGATTGAGCAAATCTGATGGATTCAGAAATATGCATAAGTTCATAATAAAATTTTGTTCCTCGGAGATTTCTAATATAGATTATGCTTTAACGGAATACGCTTAAAAATTCAGTGGCAAATTATGTAACTTCAGAATAGCGATCATTGTGCGACATGCATAAAATCCTTTCTTGCATTTGACGTTATCCTAATCATGAAAAAGCCAAGATGCGGAAAAATAACACGTTTAGTTGCAATTTTTGGGCAATGAGGAAAGCGATTATTGTCGAGTAAAATTAGTCAGATACGAGTCAGCGATTATATGTGGCAGTTAATCATAATCGCTGCCGTTTCAGAGATCTTGACCATACTGAAGGATCGCGCAGATGCCGGTAAGTACCGCTCGGTCTGTTTGATGTAATGACGCGTTGTTAAATTAGAGGAAGACTGCCAGTTGAAGATGTTTAAATGATTACTTCTCTCCGAGAAACTCTCGAATCAATCCGCGGACACTAGATGTCTCGCAGTCGTTTGTTCAAGTAGGGTTCTGTATATTATTGTGTAGCTCGTTGATACCTGTTCGAAGAGAAAAAGAGAGAGATCGAGGGAATTACCAGTCTTGTAATTGTTCGTACTTATATAGCAACTCGTGAGATCGACGCGAGTGTAAATCGTTTTGACCGAGACGCGTTTAAATGAAAAGGTTGAGTTAACGATTTGCTAAACTACCAGAAGCATGCTTCACGATAATTGAATAATGCGCTAAATCATTAAAAAAATTTTAGTATTTCCTGCAGCTTTCGAATTTGTTCGCGCCTTAATTTATTATATTAAAAAAAAAAAAAAAAGCAAGATTTTCTTTCGCGCACTCAACACGATTGAATTATTAAATATGATTTTTTTATGATAAAAAAATAAAAATTCTAACTAAATGTTTTAAGGATGCGTTGTTGTTTTGCTCTTCCTCTAAAAAGATATTTATGAATTTCTTTATATTGTGTTTATAAATAAATATCTTTCTTGATAAACGTGTTATGATTTAGTACTAGCTCTTGGCTTATCTGGAAAATCCTTTGTCTGTTTCGAGTATAAAAGATAAAGCTAATCGGAAAAAAGAGAATGGGACTGTGTGAAATCTAATCAATTCTCACTATCTAAAAGATTTTCCATTGATATTAATAAAAAATGCATAAAAATCTAAAGATTATTGTGAGATAAACAATACGAGATTTAGACTATTACATTCTTCAAAGTTTTCACACCGTTGCGTCAACGCGATATTTTCGCGTTCTTTATTTTCAATAGGAAGAATCTCGCGTGAATTTGGGTTATAAGTGAGGAGGTTTGAGTGCGCTAAAGAAGGTAAATAAAAAAGCATGAAAGAAGCGCTTCACACATAGGTATATATATGCAAACACGCTCGCTTCTTTCATTCCTTTTTTTTCGCTTTATTTGTTACACTCGATATATATACATATATCGCGTATATATATGTATAAATAGATAAAGTGGCGAGTCGTAGGAAGATGGAGGCGACAGAAAATTTTGGCCGTTGGCCAGACATCGCGAGATAAACAATTTATCACTATCGTGTAAACGTGAGGAGCCAGGCCAGCTGGTGCGTTCACGTCGCACAACCACTCACTCCTTATTGTTCGTTTTTTCTTTCTCTCTCTCTCTCTCTCTCTCTCATTTTCTTTTGCCTCTTTTTCACGTCCGGATATTACCGCCTGCTATTAAAATAACCGTTGCGACGTTCCTGCTTTCCTGCT
>NW_021850397.1:1441384-1448656 GCF_003651465.1 Formica exsecta
TCCTGCTGACCGCAAAATACTCCTTTCGCTTTGATTGCATGTCTACCGATATGAATGGCCGTGGCAAAAAACTGCCGACAAAAAGGTCGACGGCCATCGAGGGATTTTGCGTTTTGCTGAAATTAAGGCGATTCTCTTCGACGTATGATGGTTGCCTTTTTTCACTTCTATCCGCTAAGCCCCTTTCTTGCTCGTTTCACGACGTATGACCAATCGGAATTCATGTGATTAATCTTTACCATTACGCATTGTCATTCTCATTATTGTGCAAAACATCGATTGTTTGCGCGACTGAGCGGAAAGTGGACCAAGCTGAAATGATATCCGCCCCTTCTCTTTCCCGAGAGAGAATCATCTATTCCTATGCAAAATATTATCCCTAATATGAGAACACTAGGTTAATACTAACATATCTGAGATTTAGTGCAAGTCAACATTGACTTAGCTCTCTAGAACTAACACGAAGCTAGAGATCCCCGATAGATTAACTGACGGAACTAAAACTGATAAAATGTTATCAAAATCAAATAATAATAACTCATGCGCAGGTGATATTTCACGTTGAAATTGTATTAGAAATATATTACAAAAAATTATAAAAATTTAGATAAATTCGAGAACACATTATATCCAATGTATAATAAAATATATGTGAATCATCCGTTTCGAAAGTGGAGTAAGTGCAATATCGAATATATATATGTAAAATTTCTAATTTATTTAAAATTTATGCAGAATTCTCGAATAAATATTTAAATGAGTTAATAAACGTATGAAATATGTAATTTTCTCGATTTCATAAAATATATAATTCAGTTATTTTAGGAGGAAACACACACAACACACAGCACAAATTTCTAATTTTAAAAAATTATGAATTTCAAGGAAAATATAAATTATAAATAAAATTTCTGAAAGAGTGAAATAACGCGATTGCTTTAGAATTTTAGTAATTAAAAAGTAATAAATACTTTGTAAACCATCTATATAAATTTAAAGATGTCGAATAAAATGTATATCCGTTTAATATCAATAATAAATCCAAAGAGAAATCGAAAACTGTTTGCGTTCGTCCCAAGATGCCTAGGAAAGCCATCTCTTGGTTTCGAAGGAAAAATATTTCTCGTTTTGCGGCAAGACTGCATCGGTGTGGTGGCCTGTTTCTAAAACGGTACGTAGAAAATATCGCCCTAAAATCGTCCGCGGAAAATTGATCGGCGATATGTTTGCCCGTCGACGTTCGTTCGCAGCCACGATGCATCGAGAAAACCGGAGCGCGTAACGATGACGATAAATTAGTCTATCTCGCGTAACAATGACAAATCTTTCCAGCGTTTCGGTCGAGAAGAAATAAATCTTCCATTTCCTACATATATGTGTGCCAATAAATTTTGGAGAATTTGCTAATAATACGTAATAATGGCAGAACTTATTATTGCTGCAAATACAATCTTAAATAACCGTGTGAATTCTATTTGAATAATTATACTTGATATAAAAAGGCTATTAAATGTTATATATTAACATTTTCTCTTTTGACAGAAATCTAATACGCTAATATCGGATACTGATTAAAAAATATGCGGACGCCGATATTTGCAACAAGATATTTATGCTAGTAGCTAAAATAAAAATGGACAGTATCTTTTCTTACTTTTTTCCACGTGAATAAATATTATTTAAAAAAATTGCTCTTCGCGTCTGTTATTTTTGGCACTTAAAATCTTTCTTTATTTATGCGGACGCTTTATTTCTGAGAATGTAACAAAGCCGACACCGCGTGTTGACGTTGTATTTTTTCTACAAAGTAAAACTGATAAATCGCACTTTCCAAGTAAGATACGATGACATATTGCAGCGAAAAAAAAAAATGCAAGAGGCGGTACATCTCGTGTTCAATCTTACAAGACATGAGGAATGTGGCGTAATCGCGTTTCATTTTAATAATAAAAACGCTTATCGCGGCACTGCAACTTCCTAAACGCTCTGCACGTCTTAGCTCAGCAATTTTCATGAAAAAAAAAACTGCCAGAAATGAAACCGAACTGGCGCATATATAGTTTCATTTTATACGTTTTCACGATAAGCGTAAACCGAGAAATCTACGCCATAAAAAAACTCGAGACATCGTCGTTATGAAATGCGCACACATCGGCAGAATAAGAATATCTATTTTCAAAAAATTTATTCATGACTTACGATCCGATGATTTGAATTCGTGGCTACGGCCATCAGGATGAACCACAAGAAATGTCTTCTTACCTGAAGCAGAAAAATATATATATTGATTAGAAAAATCTCAAAAGATTATCAAGATCGTCGAGGAAGGTTTTAAAATCACCTCTATTTTTCTTAATTATTCTTATAAAGCAGAGTTAATCATGTCCAAGAATAGAAAAAGATTGACAATTACTTTTTATCATATTTCGTGCGTTGCCTATTAAAACGATCGATGAGATCGAAGAATCTGCTTATCAACATAATTTTTATCTCTCATATATACTTTCCCATTAAATACATTATTTTATTCTTTATCATTCGCATGACAGGAACGATCTTATCCCTTTACTCCAGCTTTGATAAGAATTGCAATTATTCGACGCGAGATTGCATCTCGAAAACTGCCGTCGTAACTTGACTGCACCGGCACACAGTTTAGATACTTAAACTTAAGAGGAAGGAACGCGAGGAAAAAGTATATATGTGGGTCGACGAGTGAACTAGAGAAGGGAAGAAGCAAGGAGAGGGATTAATATCCAGAGAGAAAGAGAGAGAGAGAGAGTCGTCATAATCCGATATAGAAGTTCTGATAGTGCGCGCCAACGAAGAATGCCGGATTGGAAAGAGATGAAGGGAGAGATGAAACGCACTGGTGTGAGGTAAGAGAGGAAGCAGAGACGTATATAGAGGCGGAAGCTTCTACTATGGATGGAAGGAAATGGAAGGACGAAGGACGAGAGAAAACGGCGGCAACAGAAACGCCACAGAGGGCCATTAACAAGTTCGACACGAGAGTCGGAAAGTTAGCGAAACTACCGGCAAGTGGTGTCAGTATATAGCCCGGTTTATAGCGGAACTTCCATTGGCAATGTACAAGCTCCCTATATACGTGATTATGTACGTGCGTGTGTGCGTGCACGCGTCTGTATATGTATATATACACTGAATGGCATGGAAAACTTGGCGAAAACTCGCCAGGCACTCCGGCGCGCCAAACTTTTTAATTGATTTTATTCGCTCGTTGCCGTCGTAGTAGTGGTGGTGATGCTGTGCCCGTGATCTATTCACCGTTCTTGGACTTCCCGCACGAGAGAAATTACTGGCGCGATACATACCTCTCGCAACCTGTTATCTGATTAACATAGTCCGACGGCCAACAATGTAATTAGGAAAATTCTTGAGGAAGTTGAAGATTATCTTTAACCGTAAAATACTTCGGACGAGTAATCTCTACCCAGGCATTTATCTTTTTAATTGTACTCGATACAACTTCCTTCGCTTTTAGAAAACTGACCCCGAATCTAACATTAATTTCCAGAATCTAGGACAATTCAATAAAATGACCATTTCGCCAATTAATATCTGTTTCTAACATCAAATTATATAAGTGCATAGAGATTTATGCTGTAATCTCCCGATACATAAATCTGTTGTAAAATGTACATATAATAGAAATGTAATAGTCGACAAACTTTTATATAACTCCTTTTAAAATCCTCTAAGCAATTTGAAAAATTTTTTCAATCTAAACGCATATCCGCGGAGTTGATAATATCGCTTCAGAAAATTTTTCAGTGTTGAGAGTCACGGCAAACGACGATTTAATTCCTGGTCGCCTCCTTTCTCGAATCTCTTGATCCTTATAATATTTCAAGTAACGTTCCCGATCGATTTGGAAAAAACTTTGCCGAGAACTTTGACGGAAAACGTCTATGGCGCAATTCGACGGAAAAAATTTACCGAGTTTGCTTCGAACTCAAGCGGTTCTACTTTCGACAACTTCGAGAAGACCCAGAATTACCTGAATCTTATGGTATTTTTTCGAAAAAGCCGCAAGAACTCAGATTCTAAGTAATGAAACTCGATACAAAGTAGGAAAAAACGTGATTAATCGTTTCTCACGCAAAAATAGCTAAAAATAAAGTTTTAAAATTAGTCTTAAAAACAGTTTTATTTGTTTTTTCTTTCTAATTATCAAAATAAAAAATAGAGAAAATAAAAAATACTATTTTCTATATCTTTACATAAATTTTATAACACTAATTGTTAACTAAGATCACTCCATCATAATAGTCTTGATTCAATTTAACTAATAAAGGCTCTTATAAGTATATTACACGAAGGAGACAGAAGGCAATCACACACAAGAGCCAGCGCGGTAATTTGTACGCATGCGTTTTTATTATAATCAAATTACTCTGATATTTTAACTACGTGATAGATTTTTTGGACCATCCTCAGCGTAATTACAAAGTATATGGAATATATTATATCAAAAATATAATAGTAATAATACGTCGAACAAGAGTGAGTCATCCATGTTGTCAGATGGTAAATATTATATAATGTAATTTCAAGACAGAAAGAGACTGTCCGATAAAATATACTAAATTAAAAAATAACTGACAATATAATTATACCGAACTTGAATGAGTCACCCATGTTGTACAGAAAGCAAATGTTACACACTGGATGTTCGAGACAGAATGTGAAAGTTTTGATTCAATCATACTATCTAAAAATTGGCACAATAAAAAGTAAAAAATATTATTTTCTGTCTTTACATAAATCTTATAACATTAATTGTTAACTAAGATTTATTTAGACTCCATCATAATAATCTTGATTCAATCATACTATCTAAAAATTGACACAAATTACGTGATACAATTCTAATTTACAAAATGATTATATATATATCGATTTAATATGTATGTATTTCATTGAAAATTCGCAGGAAAGCACGTGCATTTCACTGCATCTTTTCTCCGTGTTTCCAGCTCGGCAGGCAGTGGAATCGTGCACGTCGAGAGTAATTGCGCGGTCGACGGAATCTGGCACGCGATTGCTCGAAGCAATGATTTCACTTCCAGCTACTATATGTGTGAAGATCGAGGATGAAAAGCAATCACAAAGTTCTTTTTGCTTGTTTTTCAAGATAATAGCAACTCGCTACATATTACTATACAAAGCGAGACATTAATAAGTACGTGCAGACATATATCCTATTTCTCTCTCTTTATAAGACTATACATTTATATTTTTCAATCGCGAACTTTTCGATGTTTTCGATATTTGCTTAGGGCAAAAATGTAATTGAAAATTATTATTTATTAAATATATTATTAATTATAAGCCGTATATATATACTATACAATTTATAGGAGCATAGAATTGTCAATATTAAGACGATCCATTTGCTTACATTAATTTATGTAATTACATCCAGCTGCATTATTAACGAGTATATCACGAAATCCGCTTATAAATCTATTACAATGCATTCATGAATAATTTGCATGCTCTTCCCGGATATCGCGAACTTTCACGAAGTTCAAGATTATAGCAGACGCCGTATCTCTTGTGACGGAGACGGGAGCAATCATTGTTTTACAACCCGCGGGAGCTTTCGGTGTTACGAGGTCGTGAGACTGTGTGCGTATATATATATATATATATATATATATATATATATATATGTATATATGCGTGTATATATATAATATATGTAAATTTGGCTTATACAAAAGCACAAAATTACAAGACACTAATGATTGCAAATTATATGACAAGAAATACATAAGCTTTAAAATATGTATGTATGTATGTATGTATGCGAAACAGCTTGTTACTATTAACTGGATGTTCCTGAATTATGCGTATATATATAAATTTTCGCTTAATAATTAAAATTATTTATGGATAATATTTATAAACTTTTTAATTATTAATGAATTGTTAGAGAACACAAAACGAGCGCGCAGCTATTAATTTTATGTTATGTGGTATTGCAATAATCGCACCGCAACATTTGTCGCAATTATTTTACATGTAGCGATTATACATATCTCTATATGTATATCACATAAATGCACCCGTTTTTTCTGTAAATGAAAATTGTTAAATAAAAAGTTTTTAATTTACTAATGCTCGTATATACATATATGCGCTATTATATATTTGCATAATTATATGTACAAAAATGTAATAATTTTTGAAGAAAATAATTTTTTTATATAAAAATCCGTTTTAATCATTGTACTGCGATATTTCTAATAATGCATGTTAGGCATCATTGCAACCGCATCGAAACAGCTTGTTACTACTATTAACTGTTGCAGCCATATAATTCATTCGAATGCACGTTGAAAGATTAACGAGGATTGGGCCGTATAAAACGTGCTTTAAGCGACAAGCGACACGCAAATACACACATGCACAAATTCGCGCGCGCATAGGCAACATGTATGCGCGCAACATGCACCCGAGGATTATGCATCGTCGGGGAAACCTGACTCACATAGATAAGGTGCAAGAACTGACTGCGAATGTTCGCGACCGTGGAAATGACGGCAAGAGCGAAATCTCCAGGAACGGTGTCACGAGTGAGAAGTCTAAGAGGATATTCCGTGTTCGATCGATCGAGGCGACGGAGCCGACGAGATATGCACCGAAGACGAGGAGGGGTAACGCGAAAAGATAGAGACAAACGACTTTCGTCAAAATGGCCGGGAAACGTTTCGTAACTATTGTTCTTTCGAGGGTGCTACAACGAAGTGAAGTCAAAGAGACGCCGGCGAGGAAATATTTGGGGAACGATGTTTACCGCGGAAACTCTTGGCTGCTCCGAATGTAGGGTAGCCTGGCAACGCGCTCTCTGACTCGCAGCATCGCAACGCTAAAAGTTCAGCGGACGATATATCGAAAGCAAATGTCGAATTAATTTTATTTGTCGCGTGCACATTTTGATTTCGAAGAAAAATTTCTTCGTTAAACGAAGAATTATTTGCCATTTCGATGCATATTCTTTTTCTAGCAGAATAGATATTTGAAATTCGATGTATCGCGTATAACAGTGTAATAATTAAACAGTGCAGTGTTACTGCAATAAATATTACTTACACATACACATGTAGATACGCACGGAATTCCTCCGAAAAAATGTCAGCAATGCAAGCGAATATGTTTTAGTTTTTAGTTATTTGAACATGGAATAATTGTAAATTGCAAAATTTCGCCACGTTCCAGGCGTTTAGATATGTCTGTAAGATT
>NW_021850397.1:1450606-1452436 GCF_003651465.1 Formica exsecta
ATGTATGTATTTCATTGAAAATTCGCAGGAAAGCACGTGCATTTCACTGCATCTTTTCTCCGTGTTTCCAGCTCGGCAGGCAGTGGAATCGTGCACGTCGAGAGTAATTGCGCGGTCGACGGAATCTGGCACGCGATTGCTCGAAGCAATGATTTCACTTCCAGCTACTATATGTGTGAAGATCGAGGATGAAAAGCAATCACAAAGTTCTTTTTGCTTGTTTTTCAAGATAATAGCAACTCGCTACATATTACTATACAAAGCGAGACATTAATAAGTACGTGCAGACATATATCCTATTTCTCTCTCTTTATAAGACTATACATTTATATTTTTCAATCGCAAACTTTTCGATGTTTTCGATATTTGCTTAGGGCAAAAATGTAATTGAAAATTATTATTTATTAAATATATTATTAATTATAAGCCGTATATATATACTATACAATTTATAGGAGCATAGAATTGTCAATATTAAGACGATCCATTTGCTTACATTAATTTATGTAATTACATCCAGCTGCATTATTAACGAGTATATCACGAAATCCGCTTATAAATCTATTACAATGCATTCATGAATAATTTGCATGCTCTTCCCGGATATCGCGAACTTTCACGAAGTTCAAGATTATAGCAGACGCCGTATCTCTTGTGACGGAGACGGGAGCAATCATTGTTTTACAACCCGCGGGAGCTTTCGGTGTTACGAGGTCGTGAGACTGTGTATATATATATATATATATATATATATTTATATATAGATATCCATGTATAGGTGCGTATATATCTACTAGGTATGTACACAACTATGTTTGCCTACGGAACTGGCACACAATTCCCCAGAGGGAAATTTGCATGTACTTTACGCAACGAGGCGTACACTTTCCTTTACAATCTCGCGCATGTAACACGTCCAACTTCGCGAGTAACTATCGGGAGTATCTTAATACATCGTAGTCGACTCATACACGATCACGGACATGGCCGTTCTTCGTGGGAATATTAAGGCAAAGGTCTCGTAATATATCGCCTTAACCTTACAATGTCTCGCAGCATGCAAGAAGCGCGAACCATTGTCTTTTGCAAGCATTGCCATCAGTTTGCCAAGAATAAATTTTAAAAACTTACACACGCAATAAAAGCTAATTTTCCATCAAAATACTACACATTATAAATGTTACTACAAATATATACAAATTATATAGAAATTATACATATATACAAATTTTTCTATTTGAGAAATAAATAAATATATGTAGAAAGTATTTTAATTATCTTTGTTGATAAACACATATCTCAATAAATAACTAAGTAGATATTTCCCTATTTTTTCCTCGTAAATTCTCGATTAACGTTACTTCGTGACATTTGTGACCGAATTTATATCGAAAAGTTAATTGAGAATTAGAAAGGTTATATATGAGACATCTGATATATAGTACTATTACAAACATCTAAGAATATAGTACAAATATAACTTGTAACTCAATAACTGTTAAAACATTCCTTCCTATATATATTAACGCGTGTATCATCGCGAGACCGAGCGGCGCGAATAAAGTTCATCTCGAATAAAGTGCGAATAGTTCTCTCATATGTCTCTCGGCGGATAGAGGAAGAGAGAGATTCCCCAACTGCATCAGCAAAATCCCACCGGCACTTATGTCCACGGATTTCTGTGTGGGTCGCGCGCCACGCTGTCGCACCACACATACGTCGTCGATACATACATGTATGCGCAGTCGGAGTAATGGATGGCACGTATGTGTACATATATGCCCACGCGTGTACATAAGCGGATACATATACGCCTTCTCCCTCTTTCCC
>NW_021850397.1:1452557-1471766 GCF_003651465.1 Formica exsecta
CTTTCCCTCCTTTCCTCTCTCTTACTCTATGTGTGCCCGTATAGATACAAGCTCGGTTCCGAGTAGCGTGTCTGGCATCTTCGTATATAGCATCGTGGCGTGGGCTCGCGTCTGGTATGCATTATTCACGAAGTAGTCACAAGAGCTAAGCCCTACGTTTCCTCTCCCGTCTCACCCATGCATGGTTTCCCCTCCCTCCGCCGTTTCGCGAGTGCATGTGTCGCCCCGTTCAAACCAGCTGAATCGACTGGCCTCTCTATGACTACGCGAACAGTTTTCTGTCCTACCAACGCTACCCTGTCCTCTTTCAGCATGCATATATTTACAGCTGCAAGAGAGAGAGAGAGAGAGAACGAGAGAGAAAAGAATGAAACAGTAGAGCTAACTCCTTGTTACACGATCGTCGACTTAATTAAACTAATGAGGACGTTCCGATCAAGGTAGGACTTGCCTCGAATCCAAGATACCGACCGACACTGTCACTGACCCTGCTTTCTCTCTCTCTTCTATGTCTCGCTCTATCTATCTATCTGTCGGCACGTTCCGCTGGTCGATCGAGTTCTAAAGTGCGCTCGAGAGTATCGGACCCGACAATTCCTTCGAGAGCCATTCAGGCGAAGGCCAAAGGATATCGTTAAACTCGAATAAATAATAATGAATATCCTCGGAGAGAATATAATGTAGATGAGATAATAAAGAATGTTGTAGAACTCCGAGATTTCTTTTACAAACAATATCTGATATCTTAAAAATGTTCAGTTAAAAAAAATAGACGAAATTAGCAACAATTTTTCATCACGGATTTCTATTAGTCTGCGAGACGATCCGGTCATTATTAAAGCGCAAAAAAGTAATGCAATTTCCTTTTCCGCTAGTCTAGAGGCGTAAAGTGTGCCCAAAGTCGGCGCTTGAATTTCTAAGTTACTTTCCAGGACGGTGCGCGCTTCGAGAGGAAGAAGAAAGCCCGGACGGCGATTACGCGAAGAGAAAGTTGCCGCGGCAAAACGAACGAAACTCGGTTCTTTCAGCTATACGTTGTGTCGTATCATCTTTCCTTCTCTCATTCTCTCTTCCTCGCGATTTATAATCGCGATGGACGGCGAGAGAGGAAGACGGCCGAGCAGACGGCGAAGGGAGGAGAGCGAAAGAAACAAGAACCGGTTCTCCGTGAGCTCTCTGTGTCTAATCGCGGCGCTGCATCAGCGTCAAAGCTCATCGCACACAAATCTGCATAAGAGTATAAGAGCGTAAGCATCTGGACCAATGAGAGATGTTACGTTCACTCTGTAAGCTGTGTCGAATATAATACGATCCTATGTCTCATTTCGTATTCACGATAGGCTCACCTTCTTACGCGCACTAATTTTTTTTTCCTATTAAACGGATAATAATAAATAAATTATCCCTCGAACCAGTTTTGCCAATGTATATTAATTTCAAGCAAATAACCATTGTTAACGTCATGTATGATCAGATGTTTACGTAGCATAAAAGATAATACAAAAGACAGAGTTATTAAAAATTTTCGAAAGAAAGAAGAAAGATGAAAAATAAAACGATGGAATACTAATTTAATTATCCTTCTTATTATAGCAAAAGATTAAAGTCCTGCGACAGAAAATACATATATTCATTAATCAAATATCTGACAAACTCAAATATGCTGTGTAATAAACTTTACCAGTTAAAACATTCATATTGACATACAATGCGATATTTGTATTGGCTTGATAAATGTTTTATATTTCTTGTAATAAATGTTCCTGTGTCTCGTATTCGGTCGAAAGTAACTTGTTGCGTATATCAAGGTAAACGCATAGTATACCGTATGATGCATACATATAAGTAGTATGATTTTAATATTCAGTCGTAATTTTTTTCTACTTTTCAAAAAAATATTTGGAATCGCTCGATTTATTATTAATTTAATAACAATCGTAATATCACGTTATATCATTCGTAAACATGAGTTAATAATTAATAACGAGTTATAAACTCAACTAAATTACGCTATTAATCACAACTACCTCGCGCGTATTTAGCGATTTAATTAAATCGGTACAACAGATATACATGTACAGATATATAACGTTTAATCGAAATCTATTGTTCTTTTGCACGCGTATGTGTAATTATATTAGCAGTATTAATTAACTTGCCAGCAGAAACACCATTTTTTGCATTAATCCTACTGTATTGGAATGCATTTTAATAAAGTGATTAGTTTGAAAGTATGACTTGGAAATACCGAACTTTTATTATAAAGAGTTTTAAAAGAGAATATGTGTATTCTATAAAAATGACGAGAAAATTAATCTTTTCGCAAAAAAGCGTGGTCATCTCACTGGAACATCCGTTTTAAATTTTTTCTCTGCGCGGATATATTGTAAATGAAATGAAATATAAAAAAATCAAGCTAAAATCGCTCGAGCTATCCTATTAATAACATTTTTCGACTGTCAGAAAGTTCTACGTTAATTATTATTATCTGTCACCGTTATCCACCACCGCGATAAAACTCCATTGGAAAATATTCGGTCGGAGATAGTCGCGGAAGCTTTCGCTAAAAACTCGCAAACAATGAGAGAATGACAACGGTGCGCGCGATCGTGGTTTTTCTTTAATCTCGGAAAGAAAAGCTCTGCGTCGATATCGATGATACCGGCGCCGCTAATCTTCGTCCTGCCGTTATTATTCTCGAACGCGAATACATTCACCGTATCCATCTCTTGCACGAAAAAAAAAACCCGCAAAAAAACGACGCGACGCATTTCATTTAATTAAACAAGATAAAGGTTTACCATGAGTATATATTTGCGTTCTGCCATTATATTTTCAATCTTTATTATAAAACTCGAATGGAATTTACTTCTTTTGGCGCGGTAAGGTAAACAAGCTTTCGTTGACTGGGAAATAGAAAAGTAGGGGAAATGAAAAGACGAAGATAGAATGATAATACAAAGCATGCTATCTCTGTCTAATATTTGACGACCCCCACTCCTTAATACTCGGTCTAGATATACTACGTTTATGTTCTTAAGACGATCCAAGACCATACTTAAGACGATCTTGAATATAAGAACGGATTATGAATACCGCCCTATACATGCAACCTAACTGACAAACTGCTTTGCTCTGATCGGTCAATCCGCAACCGTCAACCGTAACCGAGTCGACGACCCGTAGTGTAATACTTTAGAATCTCGATAAAGACTGTAGAAATTCTCTATTCGATAAGCAATCACCGCATCCGACAACGGTTGCGTTCCGATATTCAGTGCCAGTACTGAAAACCTATAGTTTACGTCACGTACATTAGATTTTTAGTACTGGCCTACTGGCAGTGAATTTGGAACGCAGCTTTAGCGCTTTCTCCGCTGAATGCAGCAATTGCCTCTTTTCGATTCCACCGTTGTCGCCGTATAATCTAAGACTTCGACCTCCGTCGTCGACTTTCGCACAACGTGACATAATTTTTTGCTCGCAGAACTAAGCGCCTTGATATTTTTCGCTCTCTTGTGCATGTATGACGTGATTTTTCTGTCATTGTTTCCGCTTTCAATCGTATATTTATATTTCTACTCTCTGTTCGTTTTACTAAGAAAACGAATTTCTCTCTCCGCTGATTAATTATGGAAGAAGAGCAATCGCAAACATATCGCATTCTTAGCTTTTCCGATTTCGCTCATTTTTAATTAAGAGAAGTACTTTCTCCATTTCCGCTAATGCGAGTCGCGAAGAATAGATTTCGAATGACCTTCATTCCTATAAACGAAACATTCTCGAAGTTTCTAAAGTGCAAATGGTTTTTCGAAATTTTGAAAAAAGATTCAGTCGGGTAGATACTAAAGAAATTCATCTATGGCGTAAAATTTTTTTATATCTTTAAATTAATAATCCTGTGACAATCCTCGTGTAGAACATCAGATTCGTACAAATTATCAAATACTAAGACAATTATCAAATACTGATTAATCTTTGTAGATTATACTTATACTATGGGATCCATCATTTCAAAACTATTAAAGTGGAATATCGGAGAGATAAATGAAGATGATTTAAATGAAACAGAGATATTTTTTATTATATAATACTGTATATAATATTGTGTATTGATTACTAAATTAATTATTAATTTATAACTACTTAATTGTTAATTCTATCTTGTAGACAAGTTCCGAAGAAAGTTTCCCAGATATCGAGCTTTATATTGTACTTTGGATTTTTCAAGTATAGCAGCATCCCGAGCTTTTGTCGATAAAACTTTATTGATAAAAACTTTGTTCGAGTATGATTGTTTTGTCCTTATCACTGCACCACGTGGGTTCGGTAAAAATATCAATATGGACATGATAAAAAAATTCTTTGAAATAACAGTGGACATAGAGGGTTATAATATCTATACTGCGCAAAATATATAAATATATATGCACATATATAGTATACTAAAGTATTTTCTATTAATAGAATATAATTGTAGAAATATTTAGAATATAAGATTAATATAAGAGCAATGTAAAAAATGACTTTTATGTGTAAAGAGTCAATTTGTACAAAATAGGAATCATTAATCAAACCAAATACAATATAAAACTTGTTGTTTCTCTCTGTCATATAACAAAGTGTTGTCTTTTTAAAAAATGTGAAAATTAAATGTTTTAGCTATTAAAATTCATATGCACGACAAAGTAGTCTTTAGCCTGTGTTGTTCTAGTACAATAAAATTTAATTTAATTTTTAATAACGTTTAATCAAAGAAAAAAAAATTACATTTATGCTATCTGCCTATCGTGTGTGAGTTTTGTCATTATTTCAAATTTACGGTTCGTGTTCGCGACAAAGTTTTCACATTTCGATGTGTTTTTATTATAAGTCAGGAATTTGCTTTCTAAGAGAGAAAGAAATTCTTTCTAATTTTCTTTCTATACCGTGTTGGTATCGAAGCCTCCCTGTATATACGAAAAATGAAATGATCTCGTTACCAAGCTGCATCATGCAACGTTGAAGAATTCAAAGCACGCCATATCACGCAGTCTCGATATATTCTCCATATCCCTCGCCTCGGAAATATCCATCTCCATTTTCTCGAAAATTGGTTCCGTGTGCGCGAGCATAGTTTGGATCGCCGCAAAAATAAGTGGGCGCTCGCTCGCAAATGCTAGAGAGCACAGCCGCATCTCATATTCATGGAATAAAACGCGAGTATACCGGGAGGATGTGTTGCGTTGCATAACGGCCGTTGAAAAGAAAGTTGAAAATCCGTGCATATTCCACGCTGTGACTAGATTCTCATTCCGGAAAGCTGAAACAAGGTGTACCTTTCGTCAGCGCGTCTTTCTTCTGTACCAGGCTCATGTCCTTGAGCAGAGTTCAAGGTTTACGAGCAAGTGTATAGTCACAAATACACGACGATTACAAACATATATGTGAATTGAGTTTAACGAGATTTCGATAAAACTCTTTACTTTTCAAATGATTGGCAATCGATGTTATTAAAGATTCACGCGAGTATCCTTTATCTCGCCAGTAGCGCGTCTCAAGAATTCCTGAGAAGAATGTCTCCCGGGAATTCTATCGTAAAACTCGGTCAGTCTCATGCGAGATGCAGCGAATTATTCGGACGAAAGGTCAATGCATGAATTATGCAACGGAAAGAACTCGTGTCGTCCACGTTTTCCTGTGATCTCGAAGGTCTCCGATCGACGAAGGTCTCAGGCGACGAATGGGGAACGAGTAATCATTAATACTGTCTATCGCTTTTTCTCGTATTTCTCTCGGAAAAGATTTTATCGAACTAACGGAGCTCCGGAAAAAAAGTGAATCGATTAATCGTGCGAAAGTATTCTACATGTCGTATTACGGAAAAAAGTCGAAAGAGAGACTTCATACCATCACTTCGTACACACGTGTTTCACATGAAATCCAATACGGTGCCGATTTTCTGTTATTATTAGTAGAAAAAAAAGAATGCTTTCTTTCTTATATTTTTAAATATCCAGTTGCAAGTACAGTTTCGTAATAAAGTTTTAAATTAAGATCCTATTAGAAAAAAAGTCTGTTCAATATTGAAGCAAGAATAAAATATTGTGTTATTTATTTGCACATACTTCTCTAATTTAATTAAATTTATTTTCTTATTTCTTTCATGAAAGAGATTAAATCTCTCTAAAAAATTAAACTATAAATTTACAATAATTCGTAATTCCAATTATCAAAATTTATCAATATCTTAATGTTTTGTTAATAAACTTGTTGGTTCCTCAACATATCCAAAAGATTTTGTAAATGAAGCAAAGTATAAGAAAATTATAAAACTATATATGTATACGTCTACTCGTGATCGATCTGAAAGAGGCGCCTCTAAATGGAAAATAAGAGCCATATTAGAACCATTTGATTTGCTCCTGCGTCCGCTTCGCAGCCTCTCTCCTCCCACGCCTTTTCATCGAATCTGCACTTAACCGAACGCCGCATAAGGATTCATGGCGAACCTGACCATAAATCGAGGATAACGACTGCTCCGTATACGCGTCGCGAATACCATCGCCATTAAATGCCAGGAGAGCGTGCGAGCTAGCTTGTGTTCCGCAATTATTTCGCCGAAGGACGACCGCTTCTGGATTCGCCCGGGGGACCTACGTGATGCAGGGACGCGACCGAGTTCGGAATTTTTTCAAAAGGAAAGGAGGGAGAGAGAGAGAGATGATACAGATTTCGGAGAGTGCGGAGAATACGCATCTCTTGTGTACATTACATAATGAAATTCATATCTCGTTAAAAATTGTGAGAGTAAAGTGGAGTCATAAAATCGTTTATTTTCCAACATAAATCAAATCTCATGATTCTTTCTATAAATGACTTGATTACACAAATTTATGTCTTCATTAAGTTTACTTTGCTGTAGAATTTGATTTACACCGACATCCAAATAAACGGTACGTACGAAAGATTTATCTTATTTCTCTCTCTCTCTCTCTCTCTCTCGTAAGAAAATTAAATCGATAATAATATCTTTCATATCTTTCTATCAAAATATTTGCGAGTAACGTTGATAATGATTAAGCATACAATCTCATAATAAAAATTTCGAAACAAGTTATCTTAAAGATACGTCTACATTTTGTTAGTAAAATAAGCCAGTTTTACTTTTTTAATGAATCTAGAATATATAAAAAAATATATGTTACTTTTGCAAATACACGCACTTTTTGCTACCTTGAATACCAAATCCACGCGTTTTAAAGCACGAGTTATCTAATCGCATCGCTTCGCAATATTAAAAAAAAGATATTGTCTCGAATATCTTCCGTAGAAATCTATTCATCGATTCGTTACACCATTTCACGCATGTTCACTGAAGTTACTGATACAGGCGAGCGAAAATACCGGTGCGTGCTTTTTGGATAGTCGAACAGGACGTATTCTCCTTTGTCGGGAGTTGCACCACCTGCTGCTGCACCGCACGAGCTACGCACAGACTACCGTCTCCCCTCCTTCCCTTCCACCGTAAGGGGATTGATTCTCGCTTTAAATCCCCAAGGCTGTATTTATTTCGCGCCCCATCGAGCGCGCACACTTAATTCGGACGCGGCGAGTCTCCATTCGATTATACAATTGAAAGTCGATTGAATATCACGCTGGGCGGAAGCACACAGATATTCCTTTTCATATACGAGCTATAAGAGGTAAATATGCGATATAAATTCCGCCCTCTTCGACGAGCGAACGAACGCGGGAATAAAGCGAACGGTGAGATTCGGAGGGGGGGAACGGAGGTAGATGAATGCAACCGCGCGACGCGAAATGGGGCTTGTCGTCGTTTATCTTTCACGAACCGCGGCCACGTACTCATAAAAAAACTCTTCGCTCTGCATGCTTTCCCCGTGAAAATTTTAATTTTTACAGCTACGCAACAACGTGCCCGCGTACACGAAAGCACGATGCGATGCGGGCTTTTTTAAAGCGTGAAACCCCCCTCGCGCTATAGTTTTCCATTAAACGTCGAATTTGTGGCAGATTCGTGAAGAATGCGCTGTCATTAACATTATTGTATACCAGACATATATAATAAAAAAAATTTTTTTGTTATGTATGCACGCGCGGAAAAATAATATTTGTTGACTTCTGGAGTTGCATCGATGATATAGTTTAAAAGCTAAATATCTTTCGTGCTGAGAAAAATTCTGTTTATAATTTCTCAAATCATTTTGAAAGTGCGATAATTAATAATTTTATTAAAAATTTGTTACCTTGCGTATTAATATTCCAATTATATATATCTAAGATAGAAGAATAAAAAACATTTCTTTACCTCATATAAATAAACACAGGATATTTAAATGTATAATCTCCTTTAAAATATATAAGAGAAAAAAAATCTTTTTTTCATGTTTTTTACTATTAGATCAATTTTATGCACGTAATTTATTTGTAAATTTATTATATTTGTCTTTCAAATTCTTTGAAATTTCATTCTAAACTTATTTTCTTATTTATTTCAAGATTAAATCTTTGAATAAAATGTATGAATATATCGAAATATATTTTGGCGGGAAATGTGTAGCAAACTTCAATAATTTAAAAAGTTGCAAAAGAAAATTATCGCATTACAAAATATCTTGCATATTACATTGTAATTCGTTTTGGTCATACAATTAAAACGTAAAGCTAAGTATTGCGAAAACATTATTCTTACATAACGTATCCACTAATTCCTAATAAATCGCGTGATCTTTTCACATCTCACTTTTCGCGCCGTGACCTTGCGACTTCGCACGCGCGCCATGTTTTGCACAAAATATAGAAGCCGTTACGGAGGCTTCCTCGTCGCGATTTAATCGGATCGCCCGGCATTAAGGAGTCTCTGAAGCGAACATTACCTGATGCGAGAAGGTGCTGCTTTGTCGTCCGACTGCGACGAGCGGCGACGACGACGTGTAATCCGTTTCCATCGACGTAATCACCACGTCACAAAAAAAAAAAAAAACAACAACAACAACCAGCTCTCGCGATCGCGACACACAATGTATCGTTCGCGAACACTCGACCCGACAACACACTCGCGTTACAGGTCGACCTTGGGGACACTACGAGACGCGGATTACGAGACGAGGCACGAATCTCTCCGACAATTAAGCCAAGACTGTCGGACGAATACGCGCGATCGTCTCAACGCGAGTAAATCCGTCGTTAATCCCGGATCGAAGTACAGACGCGTCGCGATCGCACCATTTTGTACGAAACACTCCGCGCAATCGGACCGCTTGAACGCGGCTGAGCGGCTGAGCACGAGCACCGGCGAACTCGTCCGAAGATTCACGAGGAGGCGCGAGCGCGCCCGAAGTGCGCGGCGCGCGACGACCCGATCTGAAGTAGTCCGTAATCTAAAAATCGCCAAGTTTCGTTGAGCGCGCGAGACAGATCTCTTTCCTTATTTGTTATAATCTAAAGATTCGCGAAATTTAGCACCGTGCGACAACTATGAAAGTGTGCGTAAATAGGCAATTAAATACATTAATAGCAATTTCGTTAAGTGTTATTAAGTAATAATATTTAATCCACATTCGTCAACCTGAGCAGAATTTCGGTAGGTATTCGTGACGTCACGAGTTCGCGAGTGTGTCACAGAAAATCACGAGTGCTTTCGTTTTGAATATAAATAGATTGCTTGGTAATAATTAAATTTTCGGAGCAAAGTTTCATGAATATTCAAGCGACAAACACAAACGCGGTAAAACTCGCGTCAGATTAAGTTATCGAAGTGAGCGTTTCTTTTTCTTGTTTGCGTGACTCAAATGTCCGGTCTGCGTGTGTGGATTGTGTTGATGCCGAGGTGGAAAAAGAGGAAAAATTCCGTTTAACAAGAAATCGCAAAAAGGATTCACCGATCGGATCCACAGCACAACAATGAACTCGCAAAAATCGCACACAACCATGATTCTGCACAGGCTGCAACGTAAGTATAGTCACTAGTCGATATTTTTGAATTTATAATATTTCGGCATTCTTTAAAAAATATTGAAAGATAAATATTGAATTTATAAAAAAAAAAAAAAAAAAAAAAAATTAGACCTGTTAAAAATATAAAATGTAAATTGCTTCAAACGTTTTAGAGCGATAAAGTATGATTATCGAAAAATTTTAGAAATAGTAACAGAAATAATTAAAATGAGTACATAGCACAATTTTCAAGTTTAAATAATATATTTATCAAATGTATCTTCTTTGCCTGATGTATTAATTCCTGCGTTTTCCGAAATATCCTGTGTACAATTTTTTCTTCAATTTACTAAGATTAAAAATTAACAATAACTTTCATCAAACCTGCAATTGACAAAGGATAGCAGAATAGATACATGTACATCGATTAGAAAGATATCATCCTTATACGATGAGCATACATTATTCCCGAATGCAAAACGTAAATCGAGCTAGATGCGGAAACAACGGAGGGGAGGGGAATCATCCCTGATTGGCGCACTACTAATTGAATCGTGGCGGGTGGACTACATACGTTCGATTTTGCGACATCGGATACCGCGTCGAACACCTTGTAACGCTGTAATGCTGTAACCGATATCGTGAGCTTTACGAGCCACGATCGCAACGGGATACGCTCGTTTGCCATAACGTGGGTGGTCAGATAGAGCGGTATCCGCTGTCATGCTTTTCAGGAATTGACGTTAACACGCGGGATCTCTCCCTTTCGTAATGGCCACGGCCAGGCAACGCTTTTCGATTAATCGGACATTGTGATCCGGTAATGGCGAGAGTTAATGGATCGAGCGAATCCGGGTTTTTTTAAATCGTTTTAAACCGCGTAATGACATCGTGAGACATTATTGGCTACAATATCGGCGGATTTAAAATTTTAGAACCTGTTGGATTCGCGATCGACGCTGACAATGAGATAACTTTATTCATTTCAAAGAGCGAACAATATATCAAAAATGTTCTCCAGCTTTATCTTAACATCGCGTGCATGGGCGACTTTTTTTCATAATCTTGTAGATACCGTATATTAAGGGGGAAAAAAACAAAAAAAAAAAAAAAGAACGAGACATAATATTGCACGTCATGTATTCGCGCTTCTCATTATGCGCACACGTTAGGCGTTGCGTGTCGGATCGGCCTTGTCTCAGGCGAGGTCTCGTTCTCTCCCGCGCCCTGTGAGAGAACTCTCGATGAAACCGGTGATGGCATGCACCCCCGACTTGCAAATCGGAGTGCGAGAACGAGTGGTAAATAGCCGGGTTCAGCCCTCCGCGTTCGGATCAAGTTCCGCAGAGGCGATTTCGCGGCGGCGGCGGCGGCGGCGGCGGCGGCGGCGGCGGCGGCTACACTTCGTGACTCGGGATGCAGGATTCTTTCCCCCCCCCCCTCCCCCACTCCTGCTTATTCGTCCTCGCGTCAGGTACACGACCCAGGTAAACCCTCCGGTCGATCGTCGTCCTCGTGTTTCATCGCACGAACGCCGGCCGGCGCGTAAAACCGGTTTCTCGACAGCGAGCGAGCGAGTATTCGAACCCCGTTTTCGCCGAATTGCCTTTGGAGGGCCGGCCCCCGAATCTCTCGGGGTCCAGGCCCTTAAGAATTTTTGTTTCTCCGACCGGTCGGATTCCGACCGCCCGCGATTCGATCGATCGTGATTCCGGAGCAGGCCAACGGCGGCGAGCTCATCGCCGATATCCTCTCGGGAGGAAGGCGATCCGGGTCCATTGTCCGGTCCATCATCCGGTTAGGGAAACGGGGAGGGAAGGGACATAGGCGGTACCTGCGGCAACATGGTCAGATCCATAGTTCATCGATCCGTGAGCAACGTTTTAACGACCGCGTGGTCCGGTTCGACCCCCGATGCCTCTCTCTGTTATTTTCTATCGCCGACAGAGAACTTCTCTTTCACGTGCGTATCTCGGGAAATGGGCTGGCTCGAATTTTCTTTTTTTTTTCTTTTTACGACCGTTCGTTGTTCGTATGTTACGAGAAATTACGAGCGGACACGATCTCGTTTCCAGAAACCTCCTTTAGTGGTTACAAAGTTCTTTTGTAAGGTTATTTATATAGCATTATGTAGCATTATATTAAACTTTGAATTAGGCAGAGAAACGTAAAACGGCATTTAAAATAATATATATATATATTTTTTTAAATTTTATTATTAAAAATTTACATTAAAATCATGATATTAAAACATCATAATTAATCATGAATCAATTATAGAATCTAGAAAAATAAAAAAAAAATATGAATTTTTATTTAATTAGCTTAAAGTCGTTAAAAATATTAATACTACTCTACAAAACGCACATAAAGAATATCGGCAATTGATCGTCTCCCGAAGAAGATAACGCCTGCACGTAAAAGATAAACGCGAGGGAGATTTGGATCGGTCACTCAATTTCGATGACGTAGATTACGTACGTTCATAGAAAAAAGAGGGGAATGAGAAAGAATCGATACGATCTGATCTCTGACTGTCTCCGAGGAACTCCGCCTCTCTTTTGGTCCCGCTCGAATCGACCCCGTCGAATGGTAATTCTAGACTCCTAGTCCCTGGTCAGCGGACCGACAGCGGTCGACATACCTCGTCAAGGTTAACTCACTCGTTCCGTCCTGAAATTCCATCCGCGGAGAGACGCGTCGTGACGCGGATCGCAGAGGTAGAAGGAAAGAGAGGGAATCCATGCGAGGAAGTAGAAAGAGAACGACTTCTTCTTCTTCTTCTTCTTCCTCCTACGTCCTCGTGGAATTCTGGGTTAATGGCACCACATTACGATCGCGTGACTTTACCATGAGATCCATGCGCGCGATCTGGATCACAGTCGGAGAAGGAGGAGGAGGCAAGAGTAATACGGAGAGAGATTTGAATCGATCTTGAATATAATACCTGTGCACGCGCGAATACCTGTGTACGGAGCGGATAGAGTTCAATCGATCGGACGATTTGCCAATGAGGTAATTATGTTTTTTCCGTGACACGTATGTAGTTATATATATCCGCACGTGCAGCACTTGAGCCGTTGACTTTGCCGTAAATGAAGACCGAAGGCATGATTTCTGGGTGTTTGAGACATACCGCGGTAATACATTTCCAAAATAATTCGGTTTGCAGTTTCGCATTCTTCTTAGAAAAAAAGTTTAGAGGTAGAATCTATAAAATATGTGAATGTGGATAAACGGAATGTCCTATTTCTATCTGTTTCCCCTTTATCGATTTAAAAATAATTTTTTATCATAATTTATCAAATTACTTATTTATTTTAAATATTATCTTTTATAATTGTTTAATATAATTAAAAATCTATTCTGATAATGCTAAAGTTTAAGGCTGTATATATACTTTCTCGGCGTGAGTCATTGCACTCTCACTATTAAGAGCTGTACCAGCAGCCCAAGATTCAAGACAGTTAAATCGAGAGGAAAATAAACCATCCATTACATCTGCCAAGTGCATTTAAAAACACGTCACTAAATTAAGTTCGATTGCCATCTTTATGACCGTTAAATCCAGAGAGTCGGTTAGAGATTCGCGTGTCGCGAAATTTTATCGAAATTTCGGCGTGTGCGTTTAGCGGTGTTAGTGTCCGAATACACGGATGGAAATTCACCAAACGGTCGACAAATGTCTCGCGCGCTAATCAATAGTGGCATGAACATCCGCATCGACGATCAGCGTCGAAAAAAGACATCGAAAACGAGACGAGACATAGGATCGAAATGCAATGGGAACGAGGTCGGATCTATGATTAATTATCTATTTTTGCGGAAAGCACGTCGGCGATATGCTCGGATCGTATCGATCGCGATCGAGTTATTCTTATCGTCTGCACGCGAGATACGCTCGGAATACATTGAAACAATTCGTCAGCGATTTCTATATCGAGAACGATCGAAATTAAGTTCGCTCTCCGATGTAGCGTACATCAATTCGTCTTAAATTCATTTAAATTGAATTTTTCGATCTGCGGATAAATGTCGAGACGGTTTTGACGCGCCAAATTATGCCGATAAATTAATTCTAGAGCGCAATTAGCCTCTTGTTCTCATCAAACGGTCGATCATATTTTCCGAAGCAAAAATAACGGGGATTATTTTTTAATGAAATTCTAACGCGTATGGGAAATACGGGATAAATAAATATCGTATTTAGGGATAAACCTAATACATGGACGTTCCTATGAACGCGTGTTTCTGGAGACCTATATTCCGTTGTGCTTCACGTTCGTGCTTACGCAAACCTCGAGATGCCCTCCTATAATCTCCTACGGCCCTACAAGGAAGGATATTCGAGACACACGCCGGACGTGATCATGTTTCCCGCACGTGTGCGCCATACAACGAGGACATGTCGCTCTATCACTCGCTCTGTGAATTATCCGATATACATCAAAATAATGAAAAGATAAGAGTTTACTTTCCTCGAGAAAAAATGGCTCGTCTTCTTAAGGATCATCATATTATATCTTAATAAAACGTTTTCTACGGCAATAACAATTTCAAGCTCGATTAATAAATCTTGCCAGTGAGAGAATAATATATTAATACTTTTTTTATAATTTATATATATCTTCGTATGTATATTTCTCTGACAATATCCACATATTTTATATGATATATTTAACGTAATAACGTAATGATGCATATTAATCATATATATTGTTCGTAAATAAATGAACAATTTAATTATTGATTAAATAGAAGTCGAATCGTCCTTAAATTGTTTAAATATCACATTATAAATACTCTTACTTAAAACTCTTAATTTTCAATATTATATAAATTTTTTTAATAACCAAGTTAAAAAAAAAGATTGTGTTAAAATAAGTTTCTTCAAACCAACTTTTATGGAAAAGCATAATCTGATTGATATTATCCAACGTGTGCCTAGTGATTATTCGTTGGAAATAATAAATTATCTTCTTGATTTCTGCGAATTGCGCAAACAGCGTCAAACCGTTCCAAAATTTACGCACGGCCATCGATGCGTGTCATCAGTGGCATGAATCACGAATTCGTGTTTCTCTGTCCCTCGTTTATCTGCGCGAAACAGGCATAATAAATGCGAATCCTGTATCCACATATACGTTCGCGTTCAATCATTGCTAAGTAAAAACCATCACAAAAGCATCCTGCTCATGGAACAATATTAATTAATACGCGACTATGCCCACAAAAAAAAAAATAAAAAATAAAATGTATTAGAAAAATATATTAGAAAAATTATGAAGGAAAATTATACAGAAAATGAAATGTAGCGAATGTGTGAAATATAAATAGAGAAAATAAATTTTCACATATCAAGTAATTCTTTTTTTACACTTTTGTAATTCGTTAAAATGCTTAAATGTACAATATTAAATAACTTTATAAATTATTGTTTTCTCGTGATTAAAATAACTTTTACTTTCTTAAACATTTGATAATATTTTAACTACTGCTATTTGTACGTGGAATCAAAAGAAATTATAATAAAGTATATACTTATTAAAAAAGAGAAATATGATTTTGCTCATAATATACACATGCCAGATTTCTTTATACAGGTTTTATAATTGGATCCATAATTCGCCATTTGCGAATTTTTGTTTTTAAGAAAGTAACAGCGTGAACGAAATATCGTCACGCATCTCGTTTCAAAGCCCATATCCGAACATATCGTCTACAAATTCCACAGCCTTCAGGTCCTTTTCCGTCTCCTTTTCTCTCCCTCCTTCTCTCCCCCTCCCTCACTCTCTCTCTCTCTTTTTCTATCTCTCTCTGTCGAGTCAGGGAGGAAATAATTACGGCGCCTATTTAAAAACCGGTTTTACTCCAGCTCCTTTTCATCTTCCCTCCATTCCTCACGAGCGCTCTTTGACGAGAACCGCCGTGCCAACGCGGAGAAATACCGAGAAGAAAGAAGCGGGGCGAATGAATAAACCAAAGAACGAAAGAGGAAGGCTATGTATTGCGAGAAAGGGACCAGGAACGGCGGATAAAATCGCATGGAGGACAAAAGCCGATGGGGTGCAGGTCGGGAGAAGGGGGGGGGTTGCAACCCGGAGTGCTATTATCGAAGAAGAGAGGAGCATCTTTTTTAAATACGACTTAACGGACTAAAGACAGAGCCCATCAAGGAATCGCCTGTCTCGTGAAATTCCAGCTTTTCGCCGCGATTATTACCGGCTTTCGCGCTTCGATCGCTCACTCCGTGAGCGTTCATCTTGTATCCATTCGACAATCCGTTCTTAATTTTATCTCCCAGTTCGTTTCCGAGGAGCAACGTCGACTCGAAGCAGAAACGCAGTAAACGTCGCGATGAGCGGGTTGAAAATTTCCCGGATATTCGATCTTCGTGAGATGAGATAGAGAGCCGGTCTTATACCTTAATAACATCGGATGGGAATAATTTGCAGTCTTTTCCTCATCGCGAAGATCTTCGGCTCGTTAAAAAACACGCGCCGAGTTTGCCTCTCCAGGCATTTTTTCCCTCACGAGCGAGCGAAGGCGAGACAGGCAGATAAGTAGGTAGGTAGATAGGTTTGACTTGCAAATCACTCCGCGTTCTTTCGTCTCGGTCTGCCTCTTTTCCGTCCTCGCCTACGTACGCGCGCGCGGAATGCAATTACCCTAATTGCCGGCACTCTAAGCACGTTGCGTAAGGGCGGTCGGCCGTTCGGTGGTCGTTATCGTTGTAACTACGAGTTACATCGTTAAGCCGGCAGCGCGGTATACGCGGTGTTCGGTAATACAGACGCGTCGAAGATTCAAATAATTCGCCCTTGGTAGACACGTCGAAAGGTCGATAGTTCTTGAACTATAAACTTGGATTATAATCGACGAAAGCGGAGTCGATTAAGAGATGCAAAAGAGATGATAAGATCTCATCCTTCGCTTAATTTCAAGTAGAAGTTTGCTTCAATAGGAATTTTTAACTTGGCTCTTTCCGCGAGATATTTAAGTAGCCTTTTTATCGAATTGTTATTTGAAGAAAAGCTAAGTTCACTAAAGAAATATAATTATTTTTTATATGGAGTTATTTAAAATTATTATCTATTCTCTCTTTCTCTCTCTAATTTTAAATACATTAATATTATATACAGTGATATATAAATAAATAAATTCTCTTCTATCTTATTTGAGCGAATTTTCATTCAAACCAATTATATTCATTCATTCAATATCAATTATATCTTCTATATTATTATGTTTCATAATATATCAATCTAATAATTTACTTCCATTTAACAACTAGAAAAGAAAACAGTAAATATATACCATTTTATATACGCGCAACTAGTTTTTTAGAGGCCGTAAAGATATCTCGAAGCCGTTCTAATCCACAGCAAGATCGAACATGTATGCGTGTCGAGGTCAGATTATATCTTATTATCCGCGGATCAATTCATATCAGCAAAATGATTGATATGCCCAAATTAGCATCATCACGCGTAGATATTTACGCACGTGCAATCAATAATCGGGATAACGTAGAGAAGACAGCTGACTCGTACATGACGGAACGGAAAGAATTTTACTTGAAACTCATCGTCCAAAGTTCGCAAACTGTTCGCCAACGTTATCTGCACCTGATTCCTGACCATTACAAAGTGTGTCAACAGAAATAGGAAGCTGTCCGGTTTCCAGGCCGTCTAAATCGAGTCGACACGGTCACTTTCGTCGATGTGCAGAATCACGTCATCGTGGGAGTTAACGCTCCGAATTACCGTAAGAAAGACCATTCTCCATCCCGAGAGTTTCGGGCTTTCACGTTTTAATTCAACAAAATCATCGGGCGATAAGACCGTCCTCGTTCATTTTCCGCCGTCGAGAAAACTATTCTCTGAGATGGCGAACTTTTGACGAGTCAATGCGAAGGAGTTTCCCTTCGTAGTCGCCTTGATATTTCATTTCGTCGTAAATTCTTTTAAAATTACAATCAAAGTAAGAGCGTTAACTTTCATTTCGAAAAAAGCTTCCACGCAATCTTATTTATTTAAAGCGTTAAAGCAACCATTGTTTTAAAGATTTGTGAATAAAATATTTTGGTTATAGCATCGTTTTTGAAAATAAAATCTATTGCATTCAACTAGTAACATATACTCATTCTGCTATTTAAAATTTATACTTAAATTTCTTAATAGCTTTCTTTTTTAAACACATTGAATAAGAAACTGACAAGATGTTGAAATTGGCGAGATCGAAGGGACGCCGTAACTCCTTCAAACGACCACGACTTCGATCATGCTAAACACCATCGCCAAGGTCGACGGCTCTCGTCTAGCTGCATATGGGGCGATAAAAACGGGCTGTTTATGAGTCGCTTGTTGAGAAGAGCCGCGCGATGAGGATTAACTGCCGCGTACACATCTCGGGATCGGAGAACAAGCTGGAGGCAGAAGGGAGGAGGAGAAGGAAGACGAGTCGACATTGGGTGCAGACGTGTATCACGGACCTGGCGAGCTGCCACGCGGCGTTTCAAGAGACTCGTTTCCAAAACCTGTTCCCGTCCGCGTTTGTGGTCGGCCGGATTCTTCCGTGGCATCATCAGCATCACACGATGCTTTCGCCGTGGGAAAAGCTCGCGCGATGCTGGAAACGGTAGTCTCGCGAGGGCGTTTAAATAGCCTTAACAAAGTAGATTACACGCTGTCGACCGCGTGTCGAGACGCGCGCTCGATCGGTTTTAGCGGGTACCTTTTAACGTGACCTACTTCTTCGTGACCGCGCAGGACGACCATAAATACCAAACATGTAATAATAGATTATTGTCGGGTGAATACATTTTTTATTGAGTAAATATTTTTATTAGAAAATGAAATATATATTTTCCATGTAAAAACTTGATATAAAATATCACATAATTTTTGCATTTTTTTTTTAACTTCAGCTTCGATACCAGCATTTTATTAACGTAGTTTAGAGCGTAGCACGAGCCGTCAAAGATCACATTCAAAGATCTATAAAAATCTTTTTTCTAACAAACTTCTTCGTGTAGAACTTAACACCTTGTTAAAGTAAGATACACTCAATTTAAATTAATCGAGAAATACGATTCCGTTATTCGTTTACGGCGATGAAAAAAAGAGGCTATTTCAAAGCGCACATCCATGAGATATAAAGCTATCACGCCGTTGCGTGCAACTATAAAAAAAAAACCTGTCGGACATACATATGCGCAATGTAACGTATTGCGCTTTGAGATACCGATTGTGCACGGAATGCCGACGT
>NW_021850397.1:1471867-1525169 GCF_003651465.1 Formica exsecta
ATGCCGACGTGACAGAGAAGTCTGCGAAATTATTTGCCATGAAAGGGAAAAACACAAAAAGAGAGAGAAAGAAAGGAAGAATGCCAAACACTATTACAACTAGGTTGCTTTGGTTTACAAGAGCGACACGACGTGTCGCGTCGTCAGCGAGGAGAGCTTAACCTGTACCTGTTACAAAACAGGTTCTTTTGTGTATCGGTTCTACTCTTCATCTTTCGGTCGTGCGTAGCATATAAAAAGGCAAAAAACTCAGGTTTTATAGAACGCGCCAAATGAACTGATGGATACGTTTTGTAAACGTGTTCTGTCTTATGTCCACGATGAGAAACAGAGAGAGAAAGAGACAAATCTGCCCGGAACTGGCTCTACCAGTGCAAAATCTTGTTTGACAGCTTTTCTCTAAAACTCGTTTTAAAGAATCCAAGATACATGGGATAGAGGAGGACGGACGATATCGATCGATCGTCAGTGAAGAACATAATGTCCTATGTAAAATAAATTTTTAGTCCTTACGCAGATTGTTTTTTTAAATGTCAAATGTTGCCCCTTCATATAATACCTTGTTTAATATATAGAGCCATAAAATCGTCATCTTGCCTTCGTATCGTTATGATGGATCGATAAATAAATTTAGAAAGTAATAAAATGTCCACGCCTTCGAAAGAAACCGGTTCTTCCAAAAGAGTCAAGCGAGCGCGCGGTTTATTATCGTAACGATTATCGGTGAAGCGATTATTCTAAAAACGTTACATCACATGCGTTATACTTTCTAAAAATACACGGTGACCTTGAGTGGCCTTCCAACGCCTACCATAATTTCCTATTTCCGTAGCAAAGGATTTACGAGAATATTGCAGCCGTTGTGAAGTGGTTTCGACCAACACACGCAACGACGAAGTGACGTTATTCGGCCTTTACAATCATCTTTGCGGCGGACGGTATCTGCCTCGTCTACAACGATAACGCTCTCCAAGTGAGAGAATTCAACTGCTCGGAGATAACAGATGGCTTCTGCGTGCGCGTTAGTGGGAGTCAACGTACTCGCGATAACGCGGCCGGTATGTGCCGTCTGGATAACGATAACGAGCTACGTGTGTGCTACGACTGCGATACGATATAACACGATCGCGATTACCCGCCAGAAATGACCGAATTATAAACGAGACTGAACATCCTATCTATCCGGAAAAAGATCTGTGATTTATCAGACACAACTGTGTGTATATTATTTTGAGAAATTGATAATATTTTATACTTGAGAGTAAAGTAATCAATAAAATATTCAGATAAAAAATCTTGAGATTTTTCTTCATTTTGTTATTGTATCAAATCTGCTGATGAGTTTTCAGTTTATTTATTAGATATACGGCATTTTAATTTTGTGACGCTAAATCGCGTATAATCTTCCGCTCCACGAATGTGATACTTCCACTTCAAAAATGCAAAATTTATGTTTAAGCATACACATTTTCCTTGACTCGATAACAGGACTTTGTCAGTGCAACTGCAATAATAAATGTATTTACTCTTTCGCTTATACGCGATATGTTTGTAGCGACGGAAAAATCTTCATTTCGCATTTCGAGATCGTGTGTTACCCGGAAACAACGAACTTCATTCTCGTCGTTCGCCGATCGACGATAACCCCAGAGTGTACGGCTGATATAGAAAGAATAGTGAGGTTATCGTGACGATACCCTGGTTCAACATGCACAGCAAGTTTGTCGAAGCGATGAAAGTTTAAGGAAAAAAAGAGAACGCGATATATTGTACTTGCAGTTGCATCAATGAATCAATGATGCGGCTACACGATGCCGATACGTTTCAAATATTTTGAAAGAAATTATGAATTATTGCGCGTTAAAAAAAAATTTTAGAGACACGTGTAAGAGGGGAACTTAAATATTTTTCTCTTATTTTAGATTATACTTGATTATATAGTTCTACAAATAAAAATATATGTTAAAATTCAGAAAAACAGGATTATTTATGATATAATAAGAATAATAAGATTATTCGTTGATACAATAAGATGTCATTCTTTGTTTTACAACAAAACGCTAGACAGTTACTTAATCATCCTAATTTGAACCAGGAAAAATATGGTTATTATATACGTGCGACGAGACTTTCGTCGCATCCTCGAAATATTTTTGCCGGTGATTATATTCGCAATATGGAATATTCAGAAGTTCAGCGAAGTCGTGGATAGTTAAACAGAAACAAATGTGACTCCATAAATAATACAACCGCGCGCTTACAACAGACGCGTGTTTAGCGTTTTCTAAAGCTTGTTATTTATAGAAGAGACCGCGATATTTGCATGTTTAACCTGTTCTTCCTCTATAATTTCTCGTCAACGAACCGGGAAACAAACAAAAATGCTTGAATTATACTATAGTTAAATCTTGGTAATTTATATAATGTCTACGTAAAATTCTTTTATATTTCGAAACGCAATTAAACTTATTTTAATCTATAAAGATATATCTAAAATATTTTTCATTTCGTAAAAAACTTTGTAGGAAAAAAAATTTGTCTTTAATTAAATTTATAACCCGAAGGCTGTGAGTCTTGACATTTTCAAGAAGAAAAAATTGACTTCATGTTGATCAATAAATAGTATCACACATCAACACAAAAAGAATTGATATTTACCATAATTCCGCTATAACTGCATTCGCGTGTCGCGAGCGATGGCCGAGAAAAACTACTAAAATGCAATGTAACGACGCAAGAAAAATAACGGGACGAATATACCGGGGACGGCAAAAAACGGACGCAACGAAAGCGAAATAAATGCGTTTGGGGAAAAACAATAGCGGTTTCTGGCATCAGCGTGAACCACGTGAAGGAGCATGAGAAAAACCGTACCGTGAGCGACCGCTAGATGAGAGAAACGATTTATGTACGCATATACAAGTATGCGTTTCCTAGAGGAACGTGCATTTACCACCTAATCGCGCGATGAATCAAGCAGATAGCGGTGGGCGAGTCGGAGAGCGAGCATAATTATTTCCAAGGAAATTAATTTATCGCCACGCGAGAGAAAAGAAACGTGGGTACCGCGGGATTGCGCGAGCGCATTTTTAGCGGATCTCTTATCTCGCGACATCTCGATTTAAAGCGTGTTTGGCGCTCGCAAATTCGTTCGTCTTATTTTATAAATAAACGCCGTTTATTACGTCTATCGTCGATAATATATAAGATGGTTATCGTCGCCGGCTCCTCGATATAGCTGGACTTTGGTTGTGTCATAGTTTCTATATTCAATGACGTCGTATAAACTCTATTTAATATCGCTTCATAAATCGAATCGGAGATAAAATAGCAAAATAACGTGTATTGAGAGGACCGTTTTAAGAAATTGTGTTAAGCGACTTGCGACTGCAAAATGAGAAGAAAATAAATGAGTTTATCTTCTAAACTGTGCCAGATGTACAATCGAATAATTAAACTAGTCATGCCGTACATTCGCGAGTACCGTTGCTTGAAAAAACGAGATTGAATTTATAATCAAGCATAAAACTGCCGTGAACATATAGACTTACCGTGGCGGGGCACCACCGTGGAATGAGGGATAGGGGGCAATAAGCGTGCTGCATATTTACCTGAAACAAAAGACCATCCACCATTAATAGCCTGGCATGTTGGCAGGCGCGACAAACGTCGCACTGAATAGTCCGACAAACGCGCGCACTCGATTATAATGACATAGGGTGGCTAGTTGGGAACAAAGACGTCGCTAATGGCACGCCTCTAAAATTATACGTCAACGCGCTGCTTAGGCATCCGATTAATAATCGGAACATCTGAACTCTACGCGGTCAGCTGTAATCAATGATGTAACGCGACGACCGTGATAGCGATCGAGTCGATTCTTCGGCTTGGAAAATATTATATGAATCTTTTTAGAAATTAAATCTTAACAAGAAAAAATTAATTACAGACATACTTAAGGAATATAACAAACCTTTAAAAAAGCTATATATAAAAATATATGTATTTAAATTTTAAAGTAGATAAAAGAAAGCGCGCGAAATACGGAACACCTTGTACATATTGCCTCTATGTTTCAAAGTGTCCAATATTCTCGTCATTTATCGAGAGTAAAAAGAAGTGGTCATTAAAGGTGCGATGTCCACGAACGGATACGAAAACGTGTCGCCAGGTGCGTTTTTTAAAAGCAGCGGCCAGCCAACCATTTACGAGTGTAACCGGTGTCCCGATTTTTTCCTCGCTTCTCGAGACCTTGGAGAATCGGCGAGAAACGCGCACGTTTCGAAGCAACTTCGTTTTCCTCTTAATTCCTCTCATCGGCGTAGCCACTCGAGTAAGTGACGCGCGAATTAATTTATAAACGAAGTCCGAAGGTATGGCGCTCCAGATGTTTACGCACCTGTCAGCACTTCCTATTTACATACGGATGCACTATTTTTAAACTCTCATTCTCGATTTCGACAGAGTCGTCGAAATTTAGAGCAACTTCCACGCAAATCCACAGTTACATCACACTGTGCATTTAATGCAACTTCATTCTTTTACATTATCAAGTAATAAAAATATTCCAATTTTATAATTCTATAACGAGAAAAAAAGTTATGAAATAACTATCATTTCATTTATAAAACATCTACTTATCGTAAGATTAATTCCATTTTTATGTCGTCGTCGCGTTAAAAATGCACTCATCAAATATTTGCATACGCACATATTTATAATCTTGGGTCTAGTTCATAATTTATCTCGCTGTTATTTTTTTCTTTATGACTTACATCGTGAGTTGATGACGAAGTTGCGTTATTAATACAAACGCAGCTTCTTGCCATAGCTGTTTGTTGACCTCGACGTTGCGACGAGTCATTAATTTATCGTGGTCACCGTCGGGAATACTTTGCGAAGAGTATTCTCGCTCGTTATACAAGGACCGCGAATTACGTCAGACCGACTCAACTCCAATGTATTGTATAAATATTTACGGATACCATTTAAATTTTAATAAAATGCTGCCGGCCTTGGCTATATTTTCGCTTGTCATTAGAGCGATTTTTCATGCAATGGTTGTGCTTTGCAAACTTTGAGAGAAGTATATTACCATCAATAAGATTTTTATTTAACGACAGAATTTTTTTTTATATAGAATGATTACAGAATTAAGAATACATTATTTATCATTTCTATGTTTGGTGCAAGAATTTTTCCGTTCACTGTTGAAATAAATTTTTGATAATGTTTAACATCACGATTAAATCTGTCTTTCCACTCCGTCATTAATTCCGAATAAATAAAATATACGAATATATATATATACATTTCTGGAAATATTATGCGTGTCTAAAAAAGAATATATTAAATAAAGTATAAAATTCTATTTGTGTCCATTATAAAATAATTTAATTTTCCATATAAATTACCATATTAAATCCGAACACAAGTGCAATCTCATCCAATTCTTCTCTGCTCTCTCTCTTTCTCTTTGTACACCTATAACTTTAATTTTCATCTAAAAGGAAGTGGCTAGAAAATCGTAACAAGTGATCGATCGATTGATCGAATACTATCCTACCTAACAAAGGTGGCAAGATCGTCTCGTGTGCACAACTCTTTGTGCAGTTTCTCTCCTTTTGCCGGGAACAGAGATAGATCGACGAGTTTAATGGTCATCGATGCTCAATATACGCGAAGTCGCGAAGTCTGTTCCATGCCCTCCCTTTGCGATCCCCCTCCTCGCCTCACTTCCGAGGCTACCTGCCCGTTTACCCGTTCAACACGTCATTATCGAACCGGTTGCTGCACTTTGCCGTTTGTTGCAGCTGGCAATATCGTGCTCTCTCACGCTCTCCACCAACGTGTCTCTCATTCAACGCGCCGACGCTCGACGAAGGATCGATCGATCTTCGTGACTCGATCGTCGAGACATACTCGAGAAGCGCGCAGACTCGATCGAGCGGATTATCTCGAAGTTGGTGCACACGCTCCTCAGGCTTTCGCCAGTTGCGGCCTGGCGAAAGAGCACGGCAAGATCATTAAATCAGCAACGCGCTGTGTAATCGCGGAGGAATTGATTAGCGAAATTGCGCAAGTTCATGCACGAGAGTTGACTTAGATTCTAGATTAAGAAGATAAGGACTTAATTAAGTTAATTAACTCGATATTGATATTTTACTTTTTGACACATGACTCAAGAGTAACACTTGCCAACATAATAAGATGAGTCAAGTGAAACTGTCTTGCGAAAGAAACAGATACGAGAAAATCATTCGAATGCGAATCAATAATTCATACAAATCAAACTCTTAAAGAGAGCATCAAAACTAATAAAAATATTTCTTCTCCGTCTTCTTATTCTCTCAATACTTTCTCGTCCCAATCGCGCTGGACATAAATAATCCTCTAACATATTACTTCGGTATTCAGGGCGATAAGAGATAAAAAAAAGTCGCAAAAATGAAGATCGGGACAAATCACGCGCACTAAGGTAAAAGCGGCGTTGTGAAGAAAGAAGACATTTCCAACCCGAACGAGTACGTAATCCGGAGGGAAGCACATAAATCAATCGTTTTTATCCGATCTGATGGTATGGTCTGGAAAGCTGGGGTTTCTCGATAACTATTAGGGAACGTACCGAAACGAAAGACAAAAACTCGTAAACGTAATGACGATTGTAGCCGCCGAGAATACATTTTCGAGCACGAGGGTGATTCCTTCGGGGAAGTTCTCGATGTTCCAGTTTCGCGAAGAGAATTAGTCAAAGAAGTTGAGCAGGAGAGGGGAGAAAAATGTCTCATGACATCTTGACCGACATATTACACGCCCGTGTGCGAGAGGAAAACGAGCGGGAAAAGAAAGAAGCGGGTTAAGCCCCGGACTCCGATTGACAAATGTTTGCGAAGCGTGCTCGGCGAGCGCTCGCGGAGATTCTCTCTCCGGCACTTTCACCTTTTTATCGATAATGCCGCACGTTTGCTTCCATTCGATTCGGTTGGGTTCAATTGGAATCCTCGCCTTTTACCTGACGTTCCATGAATCGAATCTCGGAAAATAATACGCACCGCTTCTTATGCACATCTCGCTAAAGCAAATAAGGATTTGTCGTCGTGCAAAAGTACTTTCCATTGATTTGTGTTCTTTACCGAAACGAAAGACAAAAACTCGTAAACGTAATGACGATTGTAGCCGCCGAGAATACATTTTCGAGACTTCGGGGAAGTCCTCGATGTTCCAGTTTCGCGAAGAGAATTAGTCAAAGAAGTTGAGCAGGAGAGGGGAGAAAAATGTCTCATGACATCTTGACCGACATATTACACGCCCGTGTGCGAGAGGAAAACGAGCGGGAAAAGAAAGAAGCGGGTTAAGCCCCGGACTCCGATTGACAAATGTTTGCGAAGCGTGCTCGGCGAGCGCTCGCGGAGATTCTCTCTCCGGCACTTTCACCTTTTTATCGATAATGCCGCACGTTTGCTTCCATTCGATTCGGTTGGGTTCAATTGGAATCCTCGCCTTTTACCTGACGTTCCATGAATCGAATCTCGGAAAATAATACGCACCGCTTCTTATGCACATCTCGCTAAAGCAAATAAGGATTTGTCGTCGTGCAAAAGTACTTTCCATTGATTTGTGTTCTTTCAAATGAGAATTCTTCTTCGTAGACAAGATATAGTTCATGAAAATAAAAATAACAATTTTTCTTGAGAAGTAAGAAGATATGACGAAGATTTCTGATGCGATTTCAAATGTGCGCGATGAAAAATATATCAATAAAAATATATCAATAAAATTAAAAGTTCACAACAATGAAAAACAAGAATGCGAAAAAAGTATTAGTTACTTAAATTTTGTCAGTATACAATTGGAAACTTATCTTTTGTAATTCATATCTTGTAACTTTTGAAGCGCATTCGATGCTGCAATATAAAGAGTCTCTCGAACAAATACATATTATTAAAATAATTAAAAATATCGAAAGTGCTACGTGAACATTAAAATACCAAGATATTTATATCCTTCAGATTATTGAGATATATCTTTCTTTATTCATCAACTATTCCTGGCAAAAGTAATTTTATCCTCGATAAGCGTCTATAGACGCTGACAGCTATCATTTGATCGTTCAAATCTAGCAATCGCGACATCTCGTCTTTTTTCGTTTCATTCCAAAGACTGATCTAATAAAGATAGATGAAGAAGCACGAGCGTATTTCATCTCACGCGGACTGACGTCCAACGAGACGTGGTACAAGATAATTCATCTCGAACAGCAAACAGTGTGTAACGGATGAAGGGTACGAGAATAACATAAGCCGCGCTAAGCGCTCGAGAAAGGATGAGCACGAAGGAAAAGCACCGAGACACGCACGTTGCGTATTAACGACAAGTCGGTTCTCCGACTGGCTGTTTCACGTTACTCGACGCGGATCTGGTTTCGATTTTATTGCTCCCACATCGCGCAGGCGATATTTCGTCTTTTACGATCTCTCCGCCGCCGTCTTTCTCGAATTTTGCCGTTGCGTACAGCGGCCTTCGTGAACTGGAATAAAAAGCATCCGCAAAAATCCGAGTCCGCACGGCGTAAGCATTTTCCGCTCTCTCGTAACAAGCAGTAATATCACTGCAAAAAGCGTACCTCTCTCTCAGGAATCTCATATTTCTCTATTTTTTCTGCCGCGTAGTTTTACGATATTGCAGAAGAAATATTAATAATGATATAACAATAATATGACTATATTATTCAAAAATTGTCAATTGTCAAAATTCTCCAAATTAATTTTTTTCAAATAAAAAATTTTTCAATAGATAAATCTCTCTCTCAAAAAACTATCATACACAATCTTTAAAATTTTGCACTTTTTTGATATTTAAGCTTAGACAGAGAAAATAATAAAATGTAAATTTTATCTCATTTAACTTCCACTTTACTAACGAAGCATACTAAGCTCTATCTCGACACATTCAACGAATCGATATTCTCGACGCGATTGCACATCAAATAATAAAACTTACGACGGAAAGGATGTCCAGACCGAGAGTGGTGCGAAACAATTTCGTTTGAGTTTGCGGGTTCGTCAGATCTCCCGATCGATCCTACTTCGGATCGTCCGGATAGAATCGGCAAAACGAGCGAGAATCGAAGCGGCAAGATTGTTTTTCGCAAACCGAGCGCGTGGCGAATTGACCGCCGCGATTGTCGGGAACTCGATTACTCGATTCGCGCGTAGCAGAAGAGGGGCGAATCTAAATCCGATTTACCAGCGAATAAGTCGATTCACCGCAGAATTTCGTAGTACTCGATCGAAGGGAGCGAAGGGTCGAGATTGGCGGTCGACCGCGAACGGTGAACCGGCGCAGCTTCGATAATTTGGCGTTTACGCCGTAATTTCGTTCACGGAACCCGTCGAACCAAGTGAACCGCGAATTCCAGGCAGACAAAGAGAGAAAATTGCTCGCATTCTCGAGAAACACCCCTCTCGAACACGAGAACGCATCTTCCTGGGATACATACGTCACGGTAGCTAGGTAAATGGGAAGGGACTAACCAAGGGTGTTCGAGAAAGTTTTCCCGAACTGACGAGCGAAATTAACCAACACGTAGGGAACGACGAGGGATCGGATAGTTGCAGTTTTTCATTTGCGAAACAGTTTGCTGACTGCTCACAACTCGCACCCCTCTTGTATACTTTCCTGTAACTGAGACGAGAGTATCTCAAGCGCCGGCTCAGTTTAACTCGATGGTAGTTTGTTCGCGTTAACTCTGCGATGCGCTATCCAATTTTCAAGCTGACCTAAAAGTTCCGCGTGAGAAAATTACGCGACGTGATTCAGTGCATCCCTAAAACAATTTTCTCCCTAATAAACGTCGGCAGCTATTCGACTGTTAAAATACCGTTGGAGAAGAGTTATTAATAATGAATTAGCTCTTCCAATAATTCTAATTCGGATAAATTAACTCATAGAAAGAAAATACGATATTTATGATAAATGTTTTTTTATGGAATTATTATAATTACAAGAAGAACACTAATTATATAATGTAAAAAATAAAGAAATCACATCTTAAGCGTTCACGTATATATTCGCAATAAAAGCAAGGATTTCAACTTTCAATCGAAATTAATTTATACAGCTAACCTGATCACTATAATTACAAAGACTGTTAATGTTTATAATTGTATGGACACTACTGATTATATAGAACAAGAAGGAAACAACTTTGAGGAAGCGGAAAAGCAAATTTCACGTAAAGTATTTACGCGACGGATAGACGTGGGAGACGCGGGGCCCCATTACGTCGGGGTATTTGCGAGGTCGCCGGCAACCCCTTTGATAAACACAGAGCACCCATCCATCCTGAATGAGCGCGTCCTCCACCGGTCCCCTTCTGCTTCGAGACCCCGCACGCTTACCCTTCTTCGTTACCCCTCGGTATCCAGGCTCTCGTGTGCGCCAGTTACAATGCTGTGGAACAGGGGCGCGGGAGAGAGGCGAACGGCGGGGAGGAGGAATGGGAAGGGCTGGGGTTGTTTCGAGACGACGGTATCGACCGCTCTCCAACCCCGCGGCGACCTTAAAGAGGAACCGTCGTAAACGCGGGTGCGGCGTCTTTAACAAATCCCCCGGACAGAGTCGTATTCGTTAGAGAGGCGAAGGAAATGGAACTTTTTTTAAATACTTTTACTATCGAACGTTGCGCATATGACATGCATTCTTTCGAAAGAGATATTTTTGAATTGCATAGTATTGTTTTTAAATGTTACCGTCTCGTTTTTCCAGTTAGATCGTACATTTATATTTATATTTTGCAATGTCAAAGAAAAATTAAAAACTTTATTCAGAAAAATCTGTCAACATATTTTCCAATAAGGTGAAACAAAACGCGATTCGTTTTTTTTTTATTTTTCGCCAAATGCAAAATTGCAATTTCTCTGAAAGAATCGGGTAAATAAGACTTCAAGCAAGTTAGCCTGCGTTCTTTTTCCTTTTTCCACCCATTGTATTGTCGCATCTATTGTTGGCCAAGCTACTGCTACTGCTATCGCTTCCTCGAAAATGCGGACAAATAAATTAGCGCGCGAAACGACGTTGGAATGACGCGCCGGCATACCCGGAAATGTGATTTCTACGTGACGGCTGATGGACGGGTTGATATTTCGAGCGCCGTAAATAATTCGAGGAGTCCGCCGCGGTCCTCGAGCGCGCGGTAATTTAATAGGAGAGAAGAGCGCGATCTCGCGTTCAGAGATTTATTATTGCTGATTGATGGCTTGTATCGCGCGCGGGCAACGATTAGCGGCCGGATATAATTGTCCGGACACGCCGAGAGAGAGAGAGAGAGAGAGAGAGAGAGAGAGAGAGAGAGAGAGATCGAGTGGTTGAGATGCGAGTAATAATTCATGGACGTGGACACAAACACACATACATACAGACGAACGGAACGTTCATCATGTCCCTTTGGCCCCTTTTGAGCAATTCGAGCGTAGTATGTATGTTAATTAATCGAAATGGCGCGCATAGATAAATGAATCTGTAATAATCGCGACGAGAGAGTAAATTGAATAATTTTTTCAACATTTTCGCGCGCGATTATTATCAATAGCGCTTTAAGTAAGATTCTTTTTGCATCCATGTTTTTTTCTGCATTTATCATCACATTTAGGTAGTAATTTCGTTTATCGCCTCTATCCATCTATCCAGCACGTTTTTAATTAACATCACGATTAATCATCCTTGGCGAGAGCCAAAATCCGCGGTTAAGCGGATAGCAACGCACAAGGACAATGCATGTCGCAAATAATACGCAGCCGTCGTCGCGTCGCGCAAATCACAATATAAAGAGAGAGAGAGAGAGAGAGAGAGAGAGAGAGAGAGACAGAGATCGAGTGGTTGAGATGCGAGTAATAATTCATGGACGTGGACACAAACACACATACATACAGACGAACGGAACGTTCATCATGTCCCTTTGGCCCCTTTTGAGCAATTCGAGCGTAGTATGTATGTTAATTAATCGAAATGGCGCGCATAGATAAATGAATCTGTAATAATCGCGACGAGAGAGTAAATTGAATAATTTTTTCAACATTTTCGCGCGCGATTATTATCAATAGCGCTTTAAGTAAGATTCTTTTTGCATCCATGTTTTTTTCTGCATTTATCATCACATTTAGGTAGTAATTTCGTTTATCGCCTCTATCCATCTATCCAGCACGTTTTTAATTAACATCACGATTAATCATCCTTGGCGAGAGCCAAAATCCGCGGTTAAGCGGATAGCAACGCACAAGGACAATGCATGTCGCAAATAATACGCAGCCGTCGTCGCGTCGCGCAAATCACAATATAACTATTGTAGCCGACCGGGAACAAAACGGAACCCGACAGTGTCTTATTTAATTTCGACAACGATGAGAGAGCGCGGATCCTTTGTGTCGGGCGTACACACAGAATTATTTCCGACGAGACCAAGTCGGAGAGCGCGGAAATTAATTAATTCTACCGAGTACTTTGACGCGTGTGTATGTTTACGGCAATGCCGAACGAGAGCGAGATTGTCGCGAACCACAAAGTTGACGGAAATCCGTCGCATCACGGGATAGCGCGATGATTGTGCTCTCGTTTACCGTTGCCGTCCCGTCCGTCGCGAAATGTCCGCGGCAGAAATTCGAACGTGTAATTCCGTATCACGTAACGCAAACAGACGGTCGCTTGTTACCGAGAGATACATATATCGTGCCGGTATCGCGTCGTCGTCCCGTTAAATACGACCGACACAACGCGACCGAGTAATTACGGTCTCTCTGGCCTACACTCGGTGTTTCTCTTGTAATGAAACGAAATATGTACTACCGGCGACAACGTCGCCATGTTGCTCGCGACAAATGAGCTTCGGAAAGTTTTTGAAACTTTTGCGAAATAGAGCGCGTCTGGGAACTTGGCGTCTGGCGCTAAGCGAAATGGACAAAGTTAAAATCGATGAGGATTAGATAAAGAAGAGACTCTGCGCGCGAAACAATGCAAAATGATGTACAATGTCTTCTAGCATTTCACGGAGAAGCAGCCACAAAGCTTTCGAAAACTTTATTCAGCCGCGCTTGTTCTTAATCTCAATCAGAATCAGATTCTTTCGTTTCTTTCGTTCGATATTAAATCAAGAAAACTAATTTTCGATGGTTAAATAATTCATTGTGCTACGCTATAGGAAGACATTTGATATTCTCCATCAGGGTTATATTCAGATTAAAATAGTATCTCTCTCAGGGTCTTCCTATTCTTGCCAATATAAAGGCAATGGAAATTGAATCCGTAAAATAGCACTGATCCATTAATTACACTTTTAAGAGAGATAATAAAGTACTTTTGTGTACAAAAATCTATGATTTCTTGATTGGTGTTATCAAAATAATTTGTAATAGATAATGTGTTTTTTTCATATATAAATAATAATCTAATTTATATAAAACCTGAGTGTAAAGCAAACACAATGATGTCAATAACTCATCCAGCTTTTCTATCGAAAGATATAATTGTGCCCTTTTTAATTTCACGGCTTGTCAGAACCTATATTTTCCGCTGTTTACGATCGAGAAAAAGAACAAATACTCGTCTATCCATGCCGTGACATTTCCGCGCGTTTTCTCTCTTTATCGCGTGCAAAATCGATTTATTCGTCGCGAAAGAATGACCACCACTGTTCCTCGTCTCGCAGACAATCGGTTACAATGGGCTGACTCAAACCGATCCGGGCAATTAGAATAGCCTTTTGCGTATGCGAGCTAATCTGCGTGTGTGTGAAAGCGAGAAACGAAGAGAAGGTATCCTCCTACCCATCAAGAACTATCGTTTTTGATACCTTATCTAGCATCATTAACCCTCTCGGTGTTGCATTTTAAACTGTAATAATATATAAATAAAGCCGATACACGTAAGAAAAATATCGCGCTCCGGCAATTATTTCCTATATTCTAGAACACACGATAATACAGGAAGCAATTCTCTAGCCATGACAAGGTCTAACACGGAAGGAGCGTCGCAATAAGGACGTTTCATAGCGATATATCTCGGGCATAGTATTGTATATAAAAGTTAAATTACTGATAATTTGTAATTCAGAATCTCGACGAGAGGGAAAAGAAGCGGCGATTCCAAACGAGAAACATATGTGCAAATATATGCATATATTATATATACGTTAGAAAAACGAGAGAGAGAGAGAGAGAGAGAAAGAGAAATAGAGAATGAGTAGAGATCGTGAACGTGGGACGCGCGTTGGAGGAGGCATGAAACCATGTAACGAACGTGAAATTACCGCAAGAACAACGCACTTTATCGAATTAATTACTCGTTGTACTTATATTACCAGGATTTCCGGTTTACTTTATTGAGAGGGTGAGATTCGAAAGAAAGAAAGAGAGAGAACACGCGTGGAAGCGGCCTTGCCTAATATATGTAAAAGACGCCATAAATTTCCACTCGCATTTTCATTTGTCATTTTAATAGTGTTGATTAAAAAATATTAAAATTAAATATATACACATCACGCAATGTCCCGTACAATAATTTAATTACAAGAAAACACAATCTGCCGCCCGTTGTATCGTGCGTTTCCCTTATTTTAACCGAGATAAATAAAACGCCACTTACGATTTTACTGCTGACCCACCACGCGGCTTGATTAAAGCACTAAAAATATATTACCACCGACAGCCTTAATTAAAACAAAATGTCGCTTAATCCCTCGAATCGTGTTTCTTCTTGACGTCGACTCTTATTTGAGCTCTGCTAAATAAAACCAAAAGAACAGAATTTCTTAAAACAGACTCGGAAAGAGAAGTACAGAATTGGCATTTTAATTTTAAGATACAAATATTCGCCATAATTAACGAGACAGAATTATCTTTTACACTTTTTTGATTAATTATAATGATAAATTCTTTATTTATTCTTAGGGAAGAGAAAGAGAGATAAAAATTGCAATTTTCGTCTTAATAAAAATAACTTTCAAATTATAATATAAACGTGTCAAATAAATTTATTTCCTATTAAAAATCAAGAGGACTTGAAAATTCACAAAATCCTTAATTTTGAAAATTTAATAGTTGTAGGAAAAACCTGTTATTAAAATCAAATTTAATAAAAAAAGTAGAACATGCTTTGTATTGTTCACATTCATCGTACATTTTATCGTATATAACTACTCACTATTTTTCATTAGCAAACTATTTTTCCAAAACAAAATTGTTTACTTGAAAAACAGATTTTCTTCTGTAGCGCCTCACAAATAGAACGGAGTGAAAAACAGTCGAATCAAAACCTGCAATCAACTGCGAATTCAGCGATGCGTGCGCACGGAAAATAAATTCGTCGAAATCCAGCTATTCTGGATATTTTATGCAACGGAATTTTATTCGAACGAGAAATTAAAAGCGAGCCGGCCGTAACTAAGCTAGTTTTCAATTTAAACGTCGAAGCATTTGAAATATTTGACAGCAAACTCCCTTTTTACCCACTCCGTCAGTTTGATTTCAAAAGTAATTCCTACAAAGGCTTATACATACACACGCACACATATATATACGTTATAATATATTATTAAATATATCGTGTACATCACATATGATATCTTTCGCGGAACTAACGACCAAAAATAAGCAAATTAAAATGCAGCTTTTTCTCTCCGTAAATGTGAAATCGGAGCCTCTTCTATCTGCAAATAAAAAAATTGCGTCGCGGTTTTCGATTTCAATCGCCATTAAAAAGATCAGAATAGTTCACGCAGCAAATATGTAACTTTGTTCGTAAGCGAAACTTAGTTATAATTCAATTATCGATATAAGCGAAAAAACGACATTCGATCCTGCATAATGATTCGCGAGCGTTATAATTGCATCAGCAATATTATACCTCTTATACAGCGATCAACATAATTTAGTAGAAAAAGAAGAGAAAGATAACTTTTTATCTCGTTTAAAATTCTAATTAGCCAATATAAACAGGTAAACAGAATGTATCCACATTTTAACTCTTTTGTTCCTTAACGGATGAAGAAATTGTAGAGCAAACAGAGCTTTTAACATTAAAAATTAATTCGAGAATCAATTAGAGATAATTTCTTTTTGAAATAAAATCCAGAGTTGTGAAATTAAATCAAATATAAGACAATATACGTTTATAAAAACTTGCCCCCATTCTCCTTTCCACAGTTAAGTTACCATCTCACTATCAAAGCAAGGAGAATTTTTTTATTATTAATTTGTCCGCAGTATAATATCTGCACAGTATAGTACCCTGCGTTCAACATCCGCCTCGTAAAGAACACGGGGATGATAGAGCCAGGACTTTCAACGAAGCCGATGATTTCGACAAGTCATCACCGGTGCGAAAAGGATAGGCGTGCCGCGGTCGCGCGTCGTCGCCTGGCACTACGCGCATAATAATATTATAAATGCGTGTTTGCGTGCTCGCAGCTGCGATGCGCGCGTACGCAGAGTGCGTTTAAATGGGCGACGATGCGCTTGTTAATGACATAACGACCTATGATCGCCGGGAAAGGCGAGAGATCCGTTCGCTCGCTCTACCCCCTCCTCCCCCTCTCTCTTTCTCTCTCTCGATGACTGTTATCGAACACAGAAGACACTCATTAGACGACTACGCGATTTCTTCGAAGGAATCGCGACTCGTGCCCTCCGGAAACTGCGCGACGCACTCCATGGTGCTCAATAACGGAAAATGCATCGAATCGCATTGATTTAGAATTTATTACGCGGCAGGGTGGCTAAGCCATGTGCGAGTCGTAGAAAGCACAGCGGCAAATATATTGCAAATTGAGTTACCTCGGCTGTTCTTTGGAGCACTTCGATAGAGAGCGAATCATCTTGTATATATGTATAAACGGAATTAGCAATTTATTCTCGATTACATTATCCAATTTTCATCTCATGTAAAATTGCTAAATATGACACAATTTATAGAGAAGATCAACTAAATTTCATATTGCTTGTGTAATATAATTAATTAAGTGGCGATTTATCTTTTCCTTTTTCAGTTTCGAAAATGTGCCCGAAATTGTGCGATCTATATTTTTAGGAATTAAATTTGCATTTCTTGTATAATATATATAGTTTGGAATTAGAATAATCGATAGAATTATGTACATCTTTTATTTCTAACAGAAGTGCTATTTAATTTGTTCTATTATTGTAACATTATTGAATGATATAAATACATAGATTTCAAAAATATTTTTGAAATTGCTTAAAATAATTACAGCATCAGAAAAAGAAATAGAAATTATGCGATTTAAAAATTTTTAAGATATTTTAAAAGAGACCAAAAAATTACAGAATATTAATACGTCATCTGTATTATCCAAATTATTTTATTTTGTTTTTTGTCACATTTTTGTTTTTACCTTACATTTTTCTGAAAAGAAGCGAGCTCGGGGAATCGTGAAATCACACAACAATAGCACGGCGAGATTCTCGTGTTTCGCATCGCGTCCCTCATTAATCGTTCGAAATTCGCTCTCTGTTTTTCGCGTTATCCCCATCTCCCCTTTAATTTACACAAAAGAAGCACGCTCTTAATAAATAATCTCTCTCGCGGTCGTCCCGGAGCCAAACAATTATTTTTGTACGTCTATTCGAAGGCCGATCGCCTTGAGACTCGCGAGACAACGGCTGCAATGTAAAACACGCTGCAACATGCAAAAATAAGTGGAACGATCTATGAAAGAATATTACAAATGTCAAAATCTGAATGCAACGAAATCAGACTCTATTTCTGTATAACAATAGAAATAACGTATGGCTTCTGTTAAAACTGTCACATCGCTAAAGTGTCATACTTAAATTTTATGCATGCAATTTTTCATGTAAAGTAAACTATTCTGGTGCGATAAAAAATTTAAACAATTATGCAATTTAAAAATTTGAAAATCTTACATATTTCTTGCATTAAGTTTCTGTCAAAATTTTTAGCACGAAAAAAAATAACTATCACCTGTATCCGTTTTTCTTGTATTTATCTGTTTTTATCGGTGAAACATTTTTATTTGAAATTCAATTATCGCATTGTGCTGCGAAAAATAGAATCTATGTTTTACGTTTTAATGCTTAATACGTATCATGCTTAATATATCAATGCGAATATTATTGTGCTAGAAAGGAGCAAAAACCTCGGATGAATCGGAATATATCCGGGTCAAGTATCGACGCATGAATATCTCCTAAAACAAGATTTTCGAGTTCGTTAGCCCGCGCTAATGATCTATCGCTCCTGTGGCAGGCGGGTTTTGCTACCGATATATCCGTCGGACCAAGACCCGGATGTACGGGAATAGCGCGAAATTCTGCGCGCGCGTGTGTCTGAGTGAGTGCGCGTGAGAGACGCGATGGCAACAAAAGCACGAGAGCCAGTTGTACTCTTCCGGGGGTGAGGGCAGAGGAGGAGGAGGACGCGCAAACGGCGAGACTTGGCGCTCGGCCAGGCAGAACGGAACCAATCTCACTTTCGATTCCGTTGCACCACGCGCAGCGAGATGGCCACCTGTGCAAATTGGACCGCGCGATCGCGAGCGATATCATGCCGGGACATCGATTTTCCGGGTCAGGCGTGAGAATCCGGCCTCGTCAAAATTACACAGCGATGATTTCACACCAATGGTTAGCCTCTATGAAACGGACCTTTTAAAGTTACAAATCGAAGCTCGTAGCTTGCGTGCGTTTCAAGTTTATCGATATGCGATTGAAATTGGGCGCGTTAAAAATTTTACGTCGATTTAAAAAGATTTTTTCATTAATATTCCTTCACCGATCAATATCTTTGACATTGTCTAAAAATTGACATTTTATTCTATATTCCTATAGAAAACATAGTTAAAAATAGATTACAGTATTTTTAACTTGATAAAGTGCAAACAAAAAATAAGTACATATAATAATCTTACTCTCTATTCCAAGTGTTTTTCTGTTATTAAAAAATATAATTATATTAAACCTTCTGCAATAATTTTATTTTTACAATCGAATTGAAACTTTATTGTGACTATTAGAATTGTTATATATAGCACGAACTTAAAACACATCTTCGCTATTAACAGTTCAACTCTTTATAGATAGACGATAATCTCTATTTTTAAAGATATACGCTCGATAGCATCCAGAGCAACTCGGCTTGGCTCTCTGCCACATTGCCGTTTCTTGCTGACAAATAGCCATACAATTTTTAGAAATTTCGTCAAAAGCAAATATGTTGGAGACGGAAAGAAATACCTCTTTTTTCTCGAAAGGTGATAAGTCTGAGACCTTGAAAACGACGAGATCATTCGAGATCTCGCGTCTCAAGGCAACGTGGTACCTGTCCAGCAGGCCACCTGCTGGCCAGCAGTACCATTGTGTGTATGTTCGTCCATTAGGTTGCACCTGCGTGCCCGTGCACCCTTATTCGAGTCACGCAGACGAGAGTGCGGGCGCGCGTGCGCGTGCGTGCATGCATGCATGCATGCATGCATGCATGCACGTTGGAATTTAGCGACGGACAGCTGCGGCGAGAGACCAGCTTTCGGCTTATTCACCTCATTATGCAATCAACGAGGAGGAAGAAAGGGGAACAAATGTGTGCGCGCGGCCGGTAGATGCCATTTAAATCGATCATGCTTCGTGTCCCACGGGAATGCGTGCATAAACTTGATAAGATGATAAGATGATTGTTTCGAAGTACGGTATTTCGGGGGATATAACAGATGCTGAATTTCGAAACTCTAATTTAAAGTACGGACTAAAAATCACGATAAAAATTTTTGTTCCGCATTTCTATGCGGAGTTACGTAATATTTATGTTAAAATGTAAGAAAAATAAAAAATTAATTTTGGAAAATAATAAAAAATATTCAAAAGACTAAATACTCGATTTTAACATGAAAAGGAAAATATCCAAACGATTTGTGCTAATACAACCATTGTGACAATAATCTTTTTTCCGTACTTTGATCAAGTTTTCTTTGTGGATCACGCGAGGACCCGAGTAAAGTGTGTGCTTTTCGGTCATGGAAAGTATTTTTTTTTTTTTTTTTTTTTTACGAGAGCAGGAGACAGTTCCCACGAGACCGGATCGTTCTCGGCGTCGTATATTTTTCCGGCCAGTCCTCTTCAACGAGGATCGATCCTTCCTTGCGGAGACAGATTGCTCCCTCATTCGTCTTCCAAGTCGTAACATCACTTAAATAAGAGAGGAGGATCAAGGCCGCGGCTCGGAAGAAAAAGTCTGCCGGGAAACAGCCGAAGGTCTTATCTTTTTTCCAGCCTATCCGTCTCGTTTTTCCACGTTTCCTTTCTTTCGACGAGCGCTTTATTACCACGTCGGTAAGAGACGGCTCATGTTTAATTTACGTATGTAAGTATCCCCTTTCGTCTAGATCATTTTCTGAAGAGCCGAGAAATGTACTACTAATAGAATACAAAGATAACGATGATTTCTCATCCTCGCACAAACGGAATACTTCCGGGAAGATTGTTGAATAAAGGAGAGAAACTTTTTTGTCACTTTGTGAACGAAATTTTGAACATCTCCATAAAAATAAATAGATTGTGCTATATTAAAAATATAATTTCTTATATACATTTTTTATTAATTCAAAAATCACCGTTGTTTGACATTTCAATAAAAAAAAAAAAAAAATAAAAATTTTATGAATTACGAAACACAACTTCAATCAAACTTAAAAACAAATATGTAATTATATAGTTTTGCGATAGATCAGCGAGAGACAGATCTATCCAAGAATGACAACGCTTTTTATGAGAATGCTTTTTACGAGAAGAACGAAGAACTTCGAATAAAGATAGCTTCCACTAATCGCAATTAACAAATCTTTCTGAGTTAGTTCAGACAGATCCTTTGTGATCTAACCCCAATAGAGAGCAACAGGGGGAATTTAACGAGAAAAGTCATCGGAACTGTTCGCGCGGCATCGAAAAAGCTTCACGCCGCCGCCGGGCACGTGCTGTCTTTACAGAAGTTCGAGTTGCTAATGCAGAAACTTTCCTCAAAGTGTGCGGAAAGCAAGGGCGAAGGAGAAAATAAACCGTAGTACGTGGTAGCATTCCTCGACGACGTTCTCCGGCGAACGAGAAAGAACGAGGAGAACGAAGACAGCTGAACATCCGAAACAAAGACGCGAGAAGGAGACGATGAAAGAGGGAGGAGAAGAAGAAATGTTTTAGAGGATCGTTAAGAAAGTTCGCGGAGCCGCGCACACATCTCGGCACATCTCGAGACGAAAAGAGAAACTTTACACTTGGCTGAACTCTCAAGCGCGAAAAATACAAAGCGCGCGCGTGTGTATGTATGAATTCGAGTCCGGTAAATATGTATTGGAATCCCTTTTTCCCCCAATGCACGAGACAACTATATCCGCAAAACCGAGAAGTCAAGACCTCTGAATAGCGAGAATGGTGATCCCTCCGAAATTTGCACTTACGATAGAGTTACACGGTGTCATCGATTTGTATACTCTCGTTACATATATTTGCTTGATAAAATCAAAATATAAAAAATAAATTTCTAATTAAAAAATAATTAATGCGCCAATATTTCTAAAAACACGTAGCAATAGATTGCAAAACGATAGCAAGAATGGCATGGAAGGCATTTCCAATTTACAAAAGATGAAATTATTTACACGCAGCAGAAAATATAATTACCAAAATTCTATGTTTCGAGGAAAATTCCAATTCGAACAAATATGCGGGTGATGGCTTCAAAATCCTAAATTTTCATACTATCCGTTAATTCAAATATTTAAAAAATAATTGAATACCCGAAATCGTAAATAAGAATATATAGGCTCTAGTAAAAAAAGTACATATACACGCATCCGATGTACAACAATTGTAATTAAAAATTTCAATCTCTACGGTTCGTACTGTTATATTAAAATCATTTTTATTTATTTTCTTCAAGTTTGTACTGTTATATTTAAAAGAATATTTCGCTCCAGTGAAAAGCTTGAAATTAAACGTGTGCGTACGGATTTTCGCTATTCACTATGTATAAAAGGCAATGAAGCATTTATTTTTTATCCTATGAAAATACGATATTCAAGTATCTTCACAATCCAGGAAAGCACAGGAAATCCGATGCTCATGGTAGAGGGAATTTTAGATGAATATAAACGCACGCGCGCTCAGAGCGATAAAGAGGAAATCAAGCGCACGCGGAGCGAAGCGGAAAGTTTCGCAACAATAATTATCCGAGAGTTTCTGCAACTAGTGGGCAAAACGAGCGGGTACGTGCTTAAACCGGAACGAACGCGTAGCTGCCTAATTACCCGGGGACCGCCGCCCACCTGTGTACAAACAAATTCGTTACCGTGTGTTGTATGTTGACCATCACATGAAAATACGAGTGTCGGACTCCCAATGGTGCATACATAGATGAACGCTGCTCTACTAATGCTACTATTGTCACAACGTTGGGATTTCTCACGCAAAAGAGCATTTTATTTAAAATTGTCCGTGGGGAAAAATTACTCATAATTTCAAATTTCTGGCGAAATTATCAAACATGATCTACGTTAAAATATTCAGCTTTTCGTTATTTTCCGACAAAAATATTTTATTATACTTTTTTATTTATATATAACTTTTATTATATTGAAATTTTTATTATATGTAATATTTTTTTTTAATTTATTAAAAATTTTGAAACAATCTTTTCAATTTCTAGCTTTATTTTTTTACGCGCGTCATTTTACACCATTAAAATTCACAACCGTTCTCGGTTTAACGAAAATAATTGTTTTAATTAATTCTTTCAATTATTAATAAAATATAATATATAAAACATAACAAGTTAGATATAGCTATAAAATATTAATAGAATTTCTATAACATATTGATAAAATTAATCACAAAAAAATTATGATGACTGTAATACAAAAAAAAAACCATTTGTGTGGGAACATCGTTATCATCAGACAAATAAAAACGAGAAATGCATCGAATATGAAAACAATTTCATGGATACTCTCGCGTACGAAACGCTCATTATTAGCGCAGTAAGCGCCGTAACAATCGAAATCACATTATCGAAAGCGTGATTAACGACATTACCGTAAATACCTCCTGCGTCCAAGATTATTTTAGCGCGCAATAATTTATTTGCGAAAGCTTTCCGATACATTCGTGCCCATCAGAATAATCTTCCTGCACGAATGCTAAAACATATCGACATTTCTTATACTTCCGTGACGTATATAAATATATAAGGATTGTTACATATCCAGCATACAAACGAATGATATCTCGTTAAAGTAGAACGACCGTTGCCAAAAATAAAATACGAGCCTCTGACGCAATTTTTTTCAAAAAACATTGCCAGATGATTCGATTTTGTTTCGTATACAATAAAAAACGATCATCGGAGATATCAGACACGCGTGCGATACGCGTAACACAATTATAGGACAGACTGAAATCATTTTAACGAGCGCACGCGCGTGTACGTATTTACTGTACAACTGCATACATGTACGACACGTCGCGTACGCGCGTATATGTCATTCTTTCCATATTATATATGATTAATAAAATCCTCACTCTCGTAGTAAGCATACATATGGCACGCGCGATATCGTATCAAATAGACAAAAAAAAATACAAATTCAAATGCAAAGATCGATCGATAAATTTATATCTCAGCGAATGCATCGCGTCAGCGAAACGTCAAAGATGATTCGAGAGGATTTAAAATTACATAAATGCAAAAATATTCCAACGTACATGCGCGCACGCACGAGCACGCATAGCAGTAGAAATCAATAGTACGCGCGATTTACGCGCAAAATTCTCGCGAATATTAACTGTGATGGGCTCGATATGACGCAATTTTTTTCAAAAAACATTGCCAGATGATTCGATTTTGTTTCGTATACAATAAAAAACAATCATCGGAGATATCAGACACGCGTATCGCGCGTAACACAATTATAGGACAGACTGAAATCATTTTAACGAGCGCACGCGCGTGTACGTATTTACTGTACAACTGCATACATGTACGACACGTCGCGTACGCGCGTATATGTCATTCTTTCCATATTATATATGATTAATAAAATCCTCACTCTCGTAGTAAGCATACATATGGCACGCGCGATATCGTATCAAATAGAAAAAAAAAAAAAATACAAATTCAAATGCAAAGATCGATCGATAAATTTATATCTCAGCGAATGCATCGCGTCAGCGAAACGTCAAAGATGATTCGAGAGGATTTAAAATTACATAAATGCAAAAATATTCCAACGTACATGCGCGCACGCACGAGCACGCATAGCAGTAGAAATCAATAGTACGCGCGATTTACGCGCAAAATTCTCGCGAATATTAACTGTGATGGGCTCGATATACCCACGCTCAGTATTTTGCCTCCCGGATTTCAACGATCCGCCGCTGCCCCGGAACACTTTAATTACCATTTACAATTTCAATTAAAGCGAGCGACAATGGGCGCGGCTCCGCTGATTAAGATCGATATTAAAACCAGTTCATTGCGACGGTATTTTGGTCGCGCGATTTGATATGAACGTTGCGCATATAAAGTAAACGCGAGCATAACATGCTGATATTACTATTTGAATTGACTCGCGAGATCGACGCTAGAATTTCGTACGTGGTGAACCGGAACATGTATAAAATATTCTGGACTACCTATAAAGAGAGAATTGCAATTTTTAACGCATTTGCAGATAAAGGAATTTCTATCGCTGCAAAGATACACAAGAAATTCCTGTACGTCTCCACGTTAAAGTATGATATTTACTACTTTCGTTCTGAAAAATATCAAGATAATTTGAATTTTAAACTTTGGCCTAAATTTTAAATTTGGGATTGTCGGGAAATTCCTATCGCAAACATTCGCTGCGACACCGAGAGAAGCAATTCCGAGCTATAAAGGTTTACCGCGCTCGGAATGTAGGATCCAATAAAAGCCGACACACGCGCCGCTGAATTTCAATATAACAACGTGACCGCCCGTGTCGAAACTGGTTCCCCCTCGCTTCGTCCGGCTCGAACGAACGGTAATTAATTCCAAAGCGCGCGCGATTTATCAGCCGCAGGCTCCGCCGTGATCGATGAGTCATCGCGACGCGACGATTCATTCAAAAGTCGCACCTCGTCGCGCGTGGGCGCTTGCGGTCATTGTATCCGCGCTCACGTCGGTGCACACCTCTCTTTCTCTATCTCCGATTGCGCAATGTATATATATTGCGCGTATATGTATATGTATAGGCAATGCCGATATCGATCGCGTGATCGCACGTTTCCTACACTCGGCTTTAGGAGGTACGAAACCAACACTTTCACGAGAACTACATTAGTAATGTATCATAATTAACGAGCAGGTAATATAGTAACAAAATAGGTCACTGAGGTTAATAAATGATTAAACATTGAAATAGATAAGTAACAAGTATTGCGATGAGAGCTCGCGAGAGCAAACGAAATCCGTCATTTATAACGAGAAGATATTTTTGATTCAATATAAATGTTCCTTTAAATTTAGTTTGTGTGACCTGTTTCAAACCTTTTTGAATTGAGCATTTATATTGACCAAAAGTCTTCATGTCAAATTATAAAAGCAACGAAAGAAAGTATCTGGCCAAAGTATCGTCACGATCTCCACTCGCGTCGGACGTGAGTGCATCGCATCGACTGAAATTAACCGTCGGACGGGAAGCGGAAATTACTTTCGTAATTTAGTTACCGTCGAATTACAAATTACAGTTACAAATTGCGTTTATAACCATAATTTGCGAGCCAATCAGTTATAAGTTACGATAGCCGGAGGGGTGCGTTAAAGTGTGTCGCCACACAAGAGAGCATCGACTCGCGCGTATATCAAACCCGTTTAATGTCTCGCATTATTGGACACGAGCGGAAGTGAAAAACGTTTCAGGAGTTATCAATAATGTAAATGAAAAATTTCAAAGATTACGAACAGCTCGGGAGATGATCTTACAAGATCCTGAAGACAAAAAATGTTTTTTTTTTTTTTTTATATATATATAGATTAAAATAAGAACAACACGCAAAAATAATAATAATAAAATGAGTGAAATAAATATATGTGATTCGTGAACAGTATAAAAAATCTGATTGATCGAGTTTGACGAATCTTCAATCCATTATTCACGAATTATAAGCGAATCGCGAATACACGCATCTATTACACAATTATTTTGTTATTTCCTCGAAATTCATTGAATTTATTCGTTAAAATCTATCTTTCGAAACTTTCATATTCTATCGACAAGCTTCTTATGGCGCTCGCGGTTAAGTGGAATCTAAACAGAACTGTATTATGGCTCGATATTACAAGCTCAATATTACGAACTAAATCCCTTGACTTTCAGCCACGAGTTCTCGCGTTAAAGCCGCGGGAAAAAAATAACGTCGATACTCGCGCTCGTTTTACGAGCGACGTTTCGTTTTACTGCCGCACAAAAACGACGTCCATGACGTTATCGTTCGTACACGTGCATGCACATATACGATGCGTGTGTCGTGCGTTCATGCGAGTCATTTGGAGCGACGCTTAAAGAGCATTTCCGCGTGGCGTTTCCCTAAAAGCGTTTACGCTTCTTTCTCTCACCGCTGCTTTGCATGTAAAATATCATCCCGTTCGCGTAATGTATATTCCGGTGGTGAATACCTGATATATAATTCTTAACCAATGCACGTTTAACAGTCACCGCACTATAGTACCCTTTTTATAGCGCTCATAAACTGTCAACATTCTTATTTATTGAGTGAATACGGAATTAATGTGTCATCCCCATTAAATATGAAGTTGCATGCTCGTTTATAAAGGAGTGGGGAAAAATAATAATAACAACTATAATATAATATGTATATACTAGTTAATTATACTATAGAGTTATAAATATGCGCACAAAAGGAGATGAGCAAGCATGTTGTCCCCCTAAACCTAATCTAAATAAAACATACCTAATTTAAATAAGACGAAAAAAAAACAAGTAAAGAGAAAAATATCGTGTAATTAAGTGAAATGAGACACAATAAAAAATGCGGCAATAGCTCGAAAAGAGGAAAGAGAGCCGCGCCGCTACTTTTTCCAATGTTCATTTTGTGCGAAAATGGAGTTACAGAAGGCAACGATAACGCATTGATAGATATTAATCGAGTTTATCGGAAAATTTGTCGACGGAATAACGCGATCCCATGTATATGAACTGTATTTGTTTGTAATCTCATTACAAAACAAAGAAAAAAAAGAAAAAAAAAGAAACAGTTGTAGCATTTGTTAATACATTCTAATGAATATTCGCATCTACAGGATATTCCACGGATATACTTTAATCGTTTAAATATTCCGATGAATTCTAGTGACAGCTTAATGAGAGATCAATATGTTATAAGTTTGCAATTTTCGAGTTTAAACAATTTAATTTTCTCGCAGCTTTACAATTAACACGATAGCGCGCGATAATTCGTCAAAATTTTTTACGTTGACTTAATTTTTTTATTTGTACATATGCACATTCGATCTCATATTCATAATTAATATACAGAATTTCCCGATTTTGAATATTCGCATGTATAGCGATCAAACATGGTATTTTTTTCGATGCCACAGATTGTATACTCTAATATATGCTCTAGGATTTTATTTCCCGTATCCAAACAGTCGAATCGATTGGATTCGAACAAATCGAGCGATTAAATCTTCGTTTAAATCACCCAAACCCGAACATTTATATGCGTATTCTCGAGCATGTGCATAGGTCAAGAGATGCGAGCCACGTCGGCGCGTACCGCCCTTCGATGCATCGCGCCATAATGTTAAATGTATGTATTACGGGAAACGCGACGCCCACGTGCTGCCCGACAATGCTTTAATTTGCCATTCGTTCGCGATACACGCCCGCACCCTCGCACGTGCACAGCACACCTACACGCAATTCTTTCCGCTTGAAAGCGAGCACAAGCGTGTGCGTAAATGCACTTTGGCACGCTGGCGAAAAGGCACTTTCGTGGCGATATCGAGCTAATCGTGTGATTTTGCGCTCTCTTTTCTGTCGCTGCAAAATTTATTTTAAGTATTTATCCAATCTATGAGCACGATCACTTTCTCAACAAATGAGATAATTAATATTTAGAATAATATATTATATTTGTATATTATTATTAATATATTATAAATCGAGACACATTTTATTCCACACATGTCATCGCGACCGATAAGGGTTAATAGATTGTTTCTATCTTTCGCGATAGTTTTAATTGATCCTTATTAAGCTAGCACCCCCCACCACACAAAATTATAATAAAAAAATATATACCAAAATTAAATATGCTATTTTGAAGCTAATTTGGTGCTCTATTTCTGATTTTATTGTTTGAACCGTTTAGTAGGCATATATTTTATTTTAATTTAATTTAATGTGGCGGGAGTATTAGCTTAATAAGAATTTTTAATTGTATCTATCTCTCTGAAAGTTTATTGCAAGATTTATAAGGGTACCTATCCGCATCTTGCACGCCAGGAGATAACGCGTTTGCGGCAGAGCATGATTATTGGTATCAGGTGCGCATCGAGTATTATGCGCATCCACGTATAATTAGCATAGAAACTCGCGTTTGCGGTGCGTTCATGCGTGAAACCAAAGTGTCGACGGAAGCGCAAGGCAGGGAGAGAGTGATACGTGCGTTGGGAAACGATTTCGGTTACACCGATCCAGAGGACTCGAGACACGACAGACAGTACGGTGATGAATTATTCTCGCAGGAACGTGAAATTGATTGCTTACAATACTGTCGTACGTGACGCGATTCCGCGAATTCGTCGATATGCCAACATGAATATATTGCTTAATCCCGAAAGCAATTCCGGCAATACCGAAATATAAGCGTACGCATTGCTTATTTATTGTTTCTTTTATCATGCACAAAATAGAGATACATTACACACAATTTACTACCTATAATTATTTTTCTATTTTCTATTTATATAAAGATATTCAAAATTTAATCAAGGTTGAAGAAAAGTTGCGCTTTATTAATATTTTATTTCAACGTCGGCAAGATTTCATTTACGCCTCGGTCAAATATATGCAAGAAACATAACTGCGTTTAGAATTTCAACGAACTCTCTATATTCCCGTCGTAAAGTTGCCTCAGGATAAACACTCGCTTTAAAAGCGCGCGCGAGACAATGGCTTTCAATGTGGTAAACCATCTCGCGACGTCGGATGCAAGCGCTGAATATTTAAGCGTACATTGTGCCTCCCTACAATATTTTAAAATTTTAAGCCCACGTTCATCGAGAAATGTCAGAATGATCTCCCGCGATGTAACGCGAACCGAAATGAGTCAAGCTACGAGTTAATCGATCGCGACGGGACAAATATTGAGAACGAAAAGGGCGAGGGGAGAGGGTGAAGTAGAGGAAAGAAGGAAATGAAGAACGTCGCATAGATATGAGGGGAGGGTATAATTTCCTGAGAAACGAAGCCAACAAGGTCTCGCGTAATTGGTTTGAGGGACCGGTGTTTATATACGTAGCCGTGAAGCCGCATCTCTCGAAACGAGACGAGACGAGACGAGACGAAACACAAAGCACGTTTTGTCAAATACGTACGGAATTTCCATGTAAATGCCACGCGCGACGTAACGCTGTCTTGCCTTACCTCTGGAACGATAACAATTCATTCTCCCTCTTTTGTATCCTCCCTCTCTCTCTCTTTCTCTCCCTCTTCGGCCAACTAATGAATTATTCATATTCGCTTCGGATATATTGTTAAACTCGCCAGTTAACAACAATGTTCTCGGTAACATTTAACGATCCAGTAATTTCGATATTACAAGTTGCCGCAACAATATTGGAAACCAGAAATTAATTAAAATATAATTGTATATATAAAATGATACAAATGTGTCGTCATGCGCGCATCTTTATCGGTATCGTTTCTATTAGAATATCTCATCATACTGCAGTAAGTACAATTAAAACGATATATATATATATATATAGATTTTATTTTTAAATTATTCAATAATAGCAATACTTTGTAATCATATAAAAAACTAATATAAATTTTTTCTCTTTCTCTCTATATATTTCCCTCTTTTCTATTGTTTTTTTTTTATTTTTCCAGACGTAATTACCGTGAGACATCAGCGCTCTTGGTGTGCTGCAGTGGCTCGAGGTTGTATTTTCAGCAATGTGTCACCCGACACGCGCTTACGCCAGCCGTTTATTTTTGCAACGTATATAGCCCTTGTAAAAATAAAAAATATCCGACCGCGAGAGCGGCGGGATGTCGTGGAGGGTCCAGGATGCGAGGAATTATACCGACGACCGCGAGAGAGGCCACTTCAAAGAAGTTGCGGGGTCTTGTTATTTTATTATCACGAGGTTCGCACACTCCGGTTTGGCGCATGCGGAAAGAAAGATCGGCTTTGAATCTTTTCGTTCGCGTGGCGATTTCAGTTTGCGAACATTTTCCGAAAAATAGCAAAAAAAAAAAAAAAAAAAAAAAAAAAGATCCTCAAATCGATCCTCTAACTCTTTCAAGATTATTTCTTACGAATAATATGTATCGATTATTCATTATAAAATGATCAAATAAATGACGAATCAATGTTACTGACGTTATTCAAAAAATTGATTGCCTTAATAGTGCTCAGTAAAAAAAGCGATACGCCTCAATTATGAAAATTTGTATATTTATAAATAATAACACATGAGATTAAAAATATTTAAATGATTAAAGACACACACACCAAACTGAAAAATTGGACAGATCGGTCTTAAACTTGATAGACTCGTACAATTTCACTGCAATGCTAAATCGCATTAAATAATCAAAAACTTATTAATATAATATAAATTCATCTTAAATTAATTATTTGAAAAATTTAACATTTTTGAATTCAGATAATAAATAGACAATCGCAAGCTCAAGAATATTCATCGCAAATAATCTCAGTTGATTTCATAAAGTCAGAAACCATCGTGTTATTCCGAAATCGCGAAAAACTCACTGTGACGATAGCGCAAAATGACAGACAAACTTTTTGAATTATTCACAAGTCGTCTCGAATTGGATATTATTCCGCTGCTGCAAATTTCATCGATGACAATCTGTTATCCTTCAATTTAGACTAAAAACGTGGCGTTAATCGAAAATCCGATAGCAACATTTCGCGATGCAATCGATTTCACATACATTCTCTAACTGAAATTTAATTCATTCGATGGTCCGTTAAGGAGAGACTAGACGAATCAATTATTTTAAAAGTTAAAAAATCTAATACATTTTAAGATTCATGAATTTGACATTGCGCTAATCATCATTTTTAGCCTTTTAAAATATAAAAATAATAATTAATTTATGAGTGAAGTAAAGATTTGCTCTGTAGAATTAAAATATTTATTTTCATTAATTTTTGTATATAGTCGCTATAAAAAGATTAGTTCGATGTAAGATAATACTTACAATTTTGAGATTAAATTATATTCTACAGGGCAAATCTTTATTTTAATTCACAAATTAATTCTTTATTTTATATTAAAATTTTATATTAATTATATTAAAAGGCTAAAAGTGTGATTCTTTTTCGCAATGTTAAAAATTCATGAATCTCGAAATATATTAGATTTATTAACTTTTAATGTAACTGATCTGTTCAGTTCCTCCTTAAATTAACTGGCGGCATAATCACGCGATTAGTTCGATGCGCGTATCATATTATCGTTCGTATTTAATATTGATATTTTGCAATATCATAATCAATGTATTAATATTAGTTGACAATCGATGTATAATATTAATATGTATAATATATGTATAATATATGTATTGCAAAGGCTTCTACAATTATGCTAAATCAGCTGATATTTTTCGCGCGTCAATATTAAATCAATATTGGAGATAAAAATACCGATGCCGTATTAAACACAAGTAATTTTTTTTTCTAGTACAGTGATTTATCTAATACTAATATTAGCACGATATTATAGCTATAATTTCGACGGAATCCATATATTGCCCCTAGAGATTATTAAAGTATCGTAAATATATCCTGAATGGCGTCATGGGAAATACGAAAGCAAAATATCGCAAACGATCTGAACCTGAAAACGGTCGCGGTCGAAGATGGAAAGAAACTGTAATCGATCAAAATGAGGGGCGGCTTGTCGGCGAATCAGGAAGAAGAACAGAACGAAGGAACGATCGCTCGTAATGAGAGCACGAGTAACCCAGAGAACGAGAGAAAGGAAGATAAATAGACGTGAGGGAGGCTGCGAGGCCGACGGGCCTGAAGAGACGGAGCTAAGAAACGACCTCTTGAAGATTAGAGCGAATTCCCCGCGGACAAAGACCGCGCAATTCTTGCTCCTCGATCTGTGTTATGCCTGTTTTACACGACATTTTATTTATTTCACAAATAAATAGAATGAGGGAGCACGAGATTTTGTCTTATAATGAATTGTAAAGAATTTTACTATAAGAATACGTATTAATTTATACATAGAAATTATATATCGGAACTTTGTGATTTTATTACATCAATCTATTGCATCTTTTACATGTAATTATCCATGTAATAAAATTATTTATATTATAAAAATACAACGTGTTTCTTTTTTATAGACATTATATATGAAAGTATTTGATGACATAAAATTCTGTCGCACGTTATATATAGATCGTGTAAAACAGACTTTAGAGCCGGCGGGAGGTTACCGGCCTCCTCTATCGGAATCACAAGGACCCTTTCCTCCCTCCTGAGTCAGCCTCTTTCCTCTTTTCGCCCTCTCGCGCGTCTCGCACTCCCGATACGATTCCTCTTCTCTCTCTTTTCACCCTTCTTCGTCCCACGAATTGCTCGACGGCGGTTCAGGCGATACCGGCAACGTGTCTTTTGTCCGCGGGACCGGTTCCTGCCGGTTCCTCGAACCATTTATTTCTCTCGCGTCCCGACTATATACGACTCCTTCTCCTCTCTTCCCGCTCTACGCTTCTCGCGTTCTCTCCCCATAACCCGTTCTCCCACCCTCAACCCTCCCTATCCTCTCGTACCGTTCTTTTTTTCGTACCATCTCGTCGTCCGATCGTGTTACATCTTTTTTCGGTCGACTCTCTCGCACTCGAAATAACGCCCCGGTTTCTGGCAGCATCCCGAAAGTCCATGAATGAACGCGGCCAAATTGCACGGAGGAGTCACCGGTTCGTTTGACCCTCGCGTGGGTCGATTCGGCGCATCTATCGACAACGATGGTGAGGACGACGACGACGGCAGCGACGACCGCGTTTGACCTCGCTTTATCGATCATACTGACGACCTGACACTGGGTCGACGGTAGCTCACGATCGCCTAGACACTTCCGCCTTGGCATCGGTGTGAGGGGGAGTTATAATTACTGTTTTGATGTCGTTTCGCCCGTAACGCAATCCCACGTAATATTTTTACGAACTTTGCATTATGCATTATTACGCATTTTCTTAAATCGCTTTTCCCGTATAATATTATAAACGAGTCAAAAAAGAGAGAGAGAAAGAAAGAGTACTTTATCCTAACTTGTTTATCTATTTTAAAAATATCCTAAAAATATATGAAAAGTTCAAAAAATATTTGAGAGTTTGAAATATATAAAATGCCTCATTTTATGAATCAAGATAGAGCACTGTGATATTACATGTCATAGCAACAACCGAGTTTCGCGTGCTTTCCGCATCCTAACCGGCGATGTTTACGAGTGCTTGCCGATGTACGACACGACGCGAGCGCGATATCACGGCTCTTTTATCGCGCTTTTATTATGATACCCGAGACGTCGGGGATCCGATTGTTAAATCGGAACCCTTTTCGTTCGTTTTTTTCGCACGGACGAGGACGAGATTGCTCGAACCGATCGATCGGCGAAACGATCCCCGATGACGAGCACACGGGCAAGAATGGCACGCCAAGTAATACCGTGGTGCGACGGCTATCGGAAACCGAGAACGCCGGATAAGTTTTTACTATCCGATAACGATTAACAGCTGTCTCGATTGTGCAAGCCCGGGCCGAGTATCGAGCGACCGATTGCGCATCGGTTTGTCGACTTTAAAAAGATTTATCGGTGCAGGCGCCGCGCCTGCTTCAAGTTCGCGTCTCAATGAAGTTGAAGAAAACTCGGGAAATGTTACGAGCTCTTCGTTCTCCGAAAGTTCGCTGCCTTCGGAACACGATTAAAACTGTATTCATCAACGCGCGAGCACTTCTGGACAAACTAGAAGCGAGATTAGCAGGGCAGACATTCCGCGAACCGACTAATGAATTTCGGGCAACCGAAAGCTCCGCGTGGCAGAGAGTTCGACTCCATTTACGCTCCTATTAAATCTCAATTTCAAATGGCATGCCATTCACGATTATCGTTTTTCAGTCATTCCAAAGAGCGAAGTTCTCCCCTCGCTGTTAGATTTGACTATCGTCCATGGAAAGATCCGAATACACGAGTCGAGAAATTTGAATTTTCGCAACTTTATTTTAGAGATGTTAATATATTTGATTACTCGAGTTACATTATTCTCTGCACATTTCTTTCGCATAAACTTATAATAATATTAATAAATGTTTATGTATGAATACATGTCACTTTTGACAAGATACGATCATCTGATTTCTCACGGACGATAGTCAATTACGTTTGCGCGGTATTTTGCAATTTGCATATATTTCGCGGACTTTCTAAATCTGACAATCCCATACAATCTCAATAATAAAGTAATTAAGAAAAGAGAAATTGTGCGAAAGATCATAATCACGCATATCTCGACATTTCATAGAAGAAATTTTGAAATTAGAATAAGACATAAAGAGGCCGCTTACCTTTTTCGAGATGCTGAGATATCGGACTTTGTACCCTCGGAGTTGCCTGTAACTGCGCCGCGTTTCCCGGTCGTCTTCGAGGCCTTCTTCCAGGTCGGGGCTAAAAACAAATATAATGCTCTTGTTAAAAATAAAGTTAATTTATTTTAATTATTCAAAACTTATTTTCTCTTGTAATACGTTACTAAATATTTTATATATATATATAGTATATCAAATAATTCACAGATAGGTCTGAGTGAACAATCGAAATTTTTAGTTACGTTTCATTTTTATTCTAGGCATATATTCATGTTTTCCAATTGTTCAAAGATTAATCAATCGTCTTTATTTGTTTTTAATAAGAATATGTGTCTATATAAAAATAAATAAAATAATAAAATGTACTAACATTATAAAAATAATAAAAATTACGATCGTTTCCTTTCCGCTCAGAAGATATTCGTACCGTTATTAATATCCATTAATATCCATTTACTAAAAGCGCCACGTAAATACAACATTGGACGATCGCGTGTGCATTTTACGCAGCAGAAATGCCATGAGACACGATTGAACATCTCGATCGTAAGGCGTGAATAAAAGCCATTTACTACGTCTTTTCGAGTCGTTGGCAGCATGTCGTCTGTGATATCGCGCGAGTTTCGTCATGACGGTATCATCGCGCAGCCGACCGCGATTTTATGGAGTCTCGATGATTTCGGGGTCTCTGTTTCTTTACCGCAACGTCGTCTTTCGCTATCCGTCCTTGCTCGCATTACATATGTACATACGTATCATACATATATACATACTCGCAGTCAGATAATCGTAATGTCAGTCTCGGCTCTTTGTTGCCGCTCGTAAAGCCGCTGGCCCAGGAGGAACAGCGCGGAAGGAACGACGGGAGAGTTTATACCGTCTTTGTTTTAACTGCCGCATTTATTACCGCGGTGATAAACGGGAACTTGCGAGCATGCTTTGAGATAAACGCGAGCGAGCGTTTCACTTGTACACGCCGTGTCCCAGTGACGACGACCTAAATTTTAACGATCGATTTCACGACGAACTTGGAGCCGAATGTTTCCCAGCAAAAATTTCGCAATTAAATACAAATCGACATTGTGAAGAGAAATAAAATCTGAATCTAAATGAATAATAAAGTTTTGCCAATCGCATTCCGAAAGTCTAACTTGAGAGAAAGATTCTTATCTTCGACAATTCAAAAATCATATCTCTTTGATGAAAAGTCTCTTTATCTTCGACAACTTGTAACTCGAAAATCATCTCTTCGATATTTTAATTAAGAAAAACTTAATTTATGTAATATAGCGAAGAAAAAAACATGAGGATAAATGCAGACTAAATTACAAGAATCCAGTGCCAAGGTATTCCAGGCATTTCTTAATAAAATCCTATAGTTCCGCAAGAATAAAGTTAAGCCTTGAGTGCTTTGCTAAATTACTGAAATTCTTTTACACCTTAAGTTTCCTTTAGGATACAACACTTGAGGTATTGGAATCTTTTTTCGCCTATCAATATCTTTATCGGTGGAATTATATATATTATATTATATGTATCGTGATATGTTACACAATACACACACACAAATATAAAAATAAAAGAAACTTCAGAGATTTAATATCTTTCTGTCATATGTAATGATCATCTTGCGACAATTCAATATCTTATCAAACATTTATTAATTATGGCTAATTTTATTTTCAATTTATGGCAATATGTTACGAAGAAATCTTGATTTTAATTCCCCTAAAATTATTTCATAATCTGTTATAATAAATTTAGTTCGATATTTGTATTAATAAAAATACATTCAATAATATTGTACATTATATATATAATTAAAAATTTCAATTACAATTACTCACGAACACATTTGACAATATTGTCACCGATTTTTAGATTTTAAAAAACGTTTTTGCAACCTATGAGCGCGACAAAGAAAAAAGATTGTTAAAGTCATGACCCAAGTCAGGAGGAATTTCTCAAACTAATGTTACCGAAAAATTTATTCGGCATACCTCGCGTGCGTACGATACACAAGTCATTCTTTTCCGACTCTCCCTTCGTATTTTTGCAGCAGAAAAGGGAGCGAGGACCTGCGAGACTCGCCGCGCGTCCGGGCGGAAGAATCCACCTTCTGCTCTCCCGTGTGTGTTTTATTGCAAATTGAGGTTAAAGTCTCTGGCACGGAGCCAGGAATTTCACCTAGGCCGTTGCATTCCGGCGGATACACACGAGCATTATATGTTTGCCTATGTGTCTCGTGTACGCGCGCAAAAGCACCTTGATCGCATATATAAGGGAAGAGAGCTCTTATGTACAACCTGCGGGCTTTAAAGTACGATTCGCGTATACAATATATGCCGGGATATATAAAGAAAGTCTTTTTTAAATTGAAAGTAGATTCTTTTTTTAATCGGGATATGCCGAGACGCCACTTGTTTTCGCATTGTAATCGAAAATAAAAAGCTTGGTGAAAATTGAATTGACGATTGAATTGTATAATTAAATGTAAAATAAATGACGGGTTTGTTGTTAATGCAACGTTAAATTGATTCTACAAGTTCAAAATTTTAACCCAAAGATTTGATTGTCAAAAGATACGTCGATAAAGACAAATATTAGAAAATTGCAACAAACAATGATTTTCTTTTTAAAGTTTCTCTATTATTGATACATAATTTCGCAAAATAGCTCAAGAAAGAAAGAGAAGAAACGTCATTGCAATTTGCGTTGATCTTGTTATTTTTTTCGTAATGTAAAGACGAACGAAGTATCATCATGCTCTGCACGAGAATTCGGTATAAATATCGATTTAGTGCATCTGCGAAGCGGAAAATAGTCCAGCATACTCGATCATCACGTCAGTCGGTTTTATTTTTACTCATGTCTCGCGCGCGCGCGCGAAATGTTGCAATCGACGACGACGGATGATATCCCATAATGCCGTTAACGTACCGTCGAGATAATAGCATCTTCCCCACCAATGGATATAGGCGGACGCATTACGTGCGCGGACAGCATCTTTTTCCGACATATGCTAATCTAATTAATGGTTACACGAGAACGCGCGTGTGATGCGTGCGCGTAACATATATGTATACGATGAGTAGCAATGGCGTATTTATGACTATCCAGGGTCCCCTCGAGGCGCGCTGCCGGACATTTAAAATTTCAGTTTTCAATAATTTTATTTTGCGCAATCAATTAAATTTAAAAAGCAAGAAAAGATGTGTACACGTTACATATTAGTTTATCCGATATTAACTATCGAAATGGAAGTTATATATTTCAGGACTCGCGTATTTTTACCGCCAGGAGCAAAATTGACCAATTCAAATTTAAAATTCAATTTTGTAATAAAATACAATCTATATACGTTTCATTTTCTCCCCATCAGATATGTATTTTGAAAGCTTTATGATCTCTTACTGTGTAAAATTCGATACAATAGAAAAGAATAATATAATGGAATCAAAATCTAGTTCATTGTTCATTATAAAATAATTTCATTAAAGAGGTCAAATCGAGCACAGGATATGTTATAATTAATTTAATGTGTAGCAATTAAAAATTCAGTTTTTAGATTTATACAAATTAGAACACTAGACGCTCTCAAATATATCACTGATGTAAGAATATATGCGCAAGAACTATCTTCGTAAATAACGAGATCTCTTTTTAACTGTATAACAAGTAACGCAAGGTATGGATAAAATCGGATTATCTCGGCGCTCGATGCCGATAACGAGCCTGTAAGAGACACAAATTGCATTTCATCTAAGAAAATTATACGAAAACTCATATCTAACGCGATGTGAATCGTTTAAGAGATAATAATTTAAATCGACTGATCCAGAGAGACTAAAAGTGAACATAGCGATAAACCGACATACAATGCATATAATTAGTATTCCCTGTGATAAAGTCTAATCGATAAAATAATTTTTTGTTATAAAAATTATTGGATCTATTTTCACATGTTTCGCACAACTGATTTTATCAACTCTTTTAATCGCCAGGAAATAATTATAATAATTCTGTCACGTCCGCTATAATTTTCTTAAGACGCAAGTATTTTTTTTTCTTTGATCCCATTCACCCTCGTCCGGACCTACCATTCTACTAGTTTATTAATCCTACCAGTCCCCCGTTATTCTTATTTGTCATCGTTTATAACGAGGTGCACCGCGTTATCTTTTATAGCCAACATTATAGCAAGTTTGTGCAGCGGGATAGGCAGGAAACAGCGACGTTACGCCAATGGCAAGCATACGCGATACCACACGCGTGTAACGTACTACACGCATTTGCGTCACACATATTTGCTTGTAGGCGAACATACTGGGCGTTGCGATAAAAACTAATGGACCAAAAAGAGTAGCCGGTTCGCTTATTTACCATGGTTTGGCATCGCTTTCCTTCGATATGTTATCGCGACCAATCAATTCGAGAATTTCGATCCTTCTTTCCGCTTAAGAATCGATTTATTTGTGCAAGTGACTTCTTTAAGTCGATACGGCATCGTTTACTTATCGTTTGTGAAAATTACTATACATTGTATATATTTGCGGATATATTCGCGGTTTAAATAAAATTTTAATAGTGCAATGAATATCTCTAATTAGGTAAGCGCTTTAATCGATTCTCTCGAAAGATTAATAATATAAGAAAAATATTTACTTTAAAGTGTCTATATAACAAAGATCCTGCTGATTCATATCGTAGTCTGTAACGTTAAAAGTCATTTCAGTACTAAAGATATTAAACGAGCCCATACATCGAAATACACGCGTGCGTTATTCGCATGGTGTAGCGAAAGAAATTTAACTTCGGGGAATGCGGGAAATGCATTCTCCCAGTCCCATTATACGATCGCGAGTAAATTCACGTAATTCCTGCCGCCGTCGTGTCACCATCGCTGTCGTTTGCGCGCTGCACCCTTGTTAAGCGACAAAAGCCGCTTGCGACAGATACGCCGTGGACGTGCCGCGCGTTTTATCTATGCGCACGCCCAACTCGCATGCAAGTCAAGTATATCCGGAGGAATATATTGACAGAGACAACGGGCCCTGCTTGACTTTGTCGCCGCAGCCACTTCGTCATGGCTGCACGCGCGATTCACGTCGACGGTGCCATTTTTCTTCTGCGAGAGAGAAAACGCGAGGAGCTCGTTACTAAAGCGCAAGAATTTATTATCGTCCGTATATAGCGGCGTGCCTCGTTAACGCGAAGTTTTAATCACTCCGCTGGATCACGCGGATGCAAAGATTATGACGGTAAAGAGGGGTTATTAAAATTTCAGGTGATCAATTTTGAAAGGCTTGTGAGAGCATGATCGCTCGATAGCTATTGTGATTTAACATTCCACGCAGACAATTCGCCCGTAAGTCTTTCGCGGCTAAATAATAAAATTTTTGATGGAATTTTTAACCAAAGAGAATTGAGTTTTCCTTGACAAAAGTTTCATGAGAATTATTATGTGTTTTAATTTCCTTAATATTTAAAATCAAATATCTTGTTAAGTTAAACTTTGAGTTGATAACAGGTAGTGAGGAATTAAAATAATTAATTTTTTAAATACCTACATACTTTAAAAGTAAATTATTTCGCAAGCACTGATGTGTTATATACAATATTGGGGAAACAATCATTAAAGCTCTAATAAAAATTATATTTCTGAAAGATTATTGAAAGAGAGAGAGAGAGAGAGAAAGAGAAACTCCTTTTTTAGTAAATTTGATCTATCGGGTAGGTCGCATCTTGATATGATTTTCACGCTTATGAATAATTTCCGGTGCGATTCGTTGGAAATGCTGTCGTTCGAGGAGGAGTACAAAGAGACTGCGAGGAGCAAAGCGGCCAATTAAATATGAGCGAGGGTTGCTATTCGCGTCCGTGCTCATACCAACGGTCGAGATCCATCGAAATTTCACGTTCGAGAGATAATCGCGGGCGGTGACCCGAAATAAACGCGGATTTCTGAATCATTTAGAACTCCATCGTGCCACCTGTAATATTAAATCGGCCGCAAGAGAAAGGCGAAGCATACATGCGTCGCGCGCGAAATGAGATTCACATTCCGAAATACGGCTCCGCGAGAGAGACCATTCATAATTTCTGCGCCGGGTGAGCGAGCAAGCGGACGTTGGCGTGTCTCGTTAAAGGCGACATTAGCATCCGCGTCAAGAAATTGAAGGCTCGCATTAATCTCTTAAATGTCTGCTGCCGACGACCAAGTGATTTAATAGCGATGCGACTTTTCTTTATCTCGAAATACAAAACCGTTCAATGTGACGAGAAAATTCTCGATAATTAAAATCTTTTTAAAAAATATAAGAAAGATATCTTGAGAGAGCAATTTCCTTTTCTCTTTATACAACCAAAAATCTTTACATTTTTAAAAGATTAAAATAAATAAAGAGACAGAGAATCAACATGTCTGCCAGCTTTATTCAATGTCTCGGAACATATACTTTTTCTAATTCGCGTGTATATTATATAAAGCCGACCTCGAGCGATAGATCGAAAACGCGATCGTTTGACAACCCCCTCTCGTCGGTCCACGCGGACGGACGGCAGCATCCGACTCCCGCATCTCGCTGCAGTTTCCCTCTCTTCCTCTCGCACACTTTCCATCTCCGCGCGTCGCAAAGTTCCGCCGGGAATAAATCCAGCCCGGATCGTGTATGTGCACGCATTCATGCATAGTGCATGTGCGTTCCTCCCGTCCGTTCGCGAAGTCGCGCCGGCAGACGCGTCCCTATGTGCAAGCCGGAGTATATATGTATGCGTGCGAGTGTATAGCGAACGCGCACGTCGCGCGTGCACATAAATCTACATATATGTGACGCGCGGCGCATACCTGCGACGATATATACATATATATATATATATATAAAAGCGTGTCTCTGCGCGCCGTGTATATAATCGCGTTTCCACGTACATAAGCGCGTGTTTCTCTGTGTAAGCGCGGCGTGTGTACAACGCCGGCGGAGCGGCAGATATTCGCCGATCGATCGTACCGGGTTATCTGACTGCCAACGAGAATTCATTTTCCCTACCACTTCTCTCTTTCTCCCTTCCGGCGGCCCTACCTATCTACAACGATCCACCCCCCGCTGTCCTCACTCTATACCCTTCCCTCGTGTACTCGCTCTATCGTTATCCGTTTTCCCTTTCCCTGCGCTCCGTCCATCGCGACTCCCTTTTTCCCCTCTCTCTGTCCCTCTTCTACCCCGTCTCCTTTCCTTCCTCCCCCGCGCGTGATAATAGATCTTCGCCCTCATACTTCTCCACCCTGCCATCCTCCGTCCCCCCTCTTTATTGTACATCTTTTGTTTCCTCTTTTTATTTCTCTCTCTCTCTCGCTCTCTCTCTCTTTCTCTCTTTGCCTTCTCCGCTGTATCGTCCGTGACAATTCTCTCGTGTGCTCGTTAATCACATTACACGTGTATACATGCCCACGTACCAAATAAAAGAGACGAGCAACAGGGGAGAAGGGAAGCTGTGAGAGGAAAAAAGATGAAAAACAATAATCGAAAGGCTAGATAGGAGAGGAAGCGGGTGGTGAGGAGCGCATGATCACTAGATATTCCGTCTTTTTCGTGCTTCCACAACTATTATTATACGTTTTATCGCCGGAACAGAGCTTCCGCGAGAGGTTAAAGTAAATAGCGGTAACTTCGCGACCAAACTATCCGCGGAATGTCTGTGACGAAGCTATTCTCGAAATAATTTCAGCAACACTTGTGCTACTGAGCACGCATATAACACATCTCGTCTAATATGGGAATATTTTATCAACTAGGAATCTCTTTCGGAGTTAGAATATCAGCCGATGGCTTGAAAATTGATAATAAAATTTGAAATAAAATGTGTCACATATTCCGAAATAATATAGTGTTTTTATATATATTATTGCACTCTTTTTTACCGAATACTCCGCCGTAATAATTTTAGAATTGCTTTATTCAGCGAAGCCGAGACTGCATAAGACTTTTTTATCGTCTAGAATGATTCTCGATAGTAAAATGCCATTGGTCACTGAATCGAGAATGGTTCGAGCGTCATCGTGACAAGTTTTTATTATCGAGAATCGTTTTCAGAAGACAAATATAAAGTCTTACGTTTCATTTAAGCGATTTAAAAAAAAGTAGATGCTATATCAGAACCAGTTGGCAAGAGAATAATTTTCAGTTTAACAAGACATTAAATTCAGATGTAATTCAATCATATCGTTTGTTTGAAACTTAAAAAATTTGTGCCGTACCACAACTTCAACTATGCTAACAGTTAATATCAATAAGGTCTTTCCGGGATAACTTAAACTTTCTCGATTACGATGATTCTAGCGGAGCCGGCTGAGATGTTTTCACGTAATTACTTTGGCGAAGATCCGATCGCGATTCGCAAATAGCGAAATGCACTCGGATGATCGATAACTGATCGACCAGTTCAACCGCAATATCCGACGTTTCTTGGAATTGCTATCACTTCGAATCATTGATTGAGTTTTATCATGCAAACAAACTCGATCTATGTTGCAAATAAATAAATAGCCCCACTGTCGTCGTTTGCTAAATTGCATACTACAACGATTTACTATTCTCATGTTTGTTTCATAAGATAAGCAAAGTATCGAAATTGAGTGTATATAAATATTGAAATATATAAGATTGCGAAACAAATCTCCAATTTTCGCTCTCCAGATAAAAGCGATAACAATGTTACTATAAAATTGATAATAGTATCTCAAAAAAATAATTTACAAATTTATAAAAAATAAATATGAGCGTGTGAGACTTCTCTAAAGTACTAAAGTTATCATTTTTTATAATATATGCTTTAGATATGAAATAAAATATTCGATTTCTTTTAAAATTAGCGCAATCAATGACATTTCCCAGCTCGAAACAAGAAAATCGAGTGTCCTAGCAAATCTAATAAATTCTCTTTTGCAATTTATTTTTGAATTGCCAGCGAATGACATTTGTTGCACCAGTCTCAAGCAATATTTCATTATCTTCAGGATCCCCTCTCGCACAAAATGGAACACGAAAATCTCGAGACGCAAATTTCGAGAGAAGCAGACACAAGATGGATCACGTCATCATGAAGCACTTACGTCGTCCGAGGTCGAGGACGTGGGACCAGTTCAAGCCGGTCCGTCACTGCAAGCGTTTATCTGCGAGGCGGGAAGATCCGCTGTGACTTGACTTTCACTGACTTGACACAGCACACAATCATTCGCCGGGCTCTCTCTGTGCGAGGCGACGATATCATTAACAATCGCGCACGAGACGGGTGCAGCACAAAACTAGGCTGTACGTGTAATATCGTCCTTGCGTCAGGATCTTCTTCACGGGCTGGATCGACGACGATGGGTTCCTCGACTAAAAAAATCGCATCGATGTACGTGCGCAGCCTCTCCCGTCAACGAGACGCGAACGACTTTCGTGGAAGATTCGTGGCATCGAGCCGGAACGCGATTCATTATAACGGAGTAAGTAATCGGAGAGCATCGGGGTGAATCGGTAGATAAATTGATTTATCCCAAGCGAAGGATTAGTAGTGGAAGACTCCCAAGGGGGATAAGTTAGAGCGTGACCTCGTTCAGCAGAAACGAAACTCATTAAATCCTGCCAAATTCAGTAAACATGAACTTTGACAAGTTCCTAAACAACAAAAATTCCTTCTCAGAATGCGAACTTATTCACCAACTTTACGAATTGATTAATGAAACACAATTCGGTTATCGATGTAAAGCGATTATACCCAAATGCTCAATCTCGATCATAAAATTAATCGACAAATAAAGTAAATTAATCGCGGATATATTGAATAATCGTAATATGTTTCTTCAGATTTATTCCGTTTTCGCAATGTTAATTGATAACAGAGTTAATCAAATTGTAAATTAATAATTTCGATCAAAAGGCAGCGAAATGTTCACTTCATTCGATTATAATGTAGCTATAAATATTCTGATGTGAAAGAGAAATATCAGTTTTTCACTGGTATATAAATTGAGACTTTATATATATAATGCGTAATATTGATTATATCTGAAAAAATTGAGAAACTCGTACTTTAATATTGAAGTTGAGAGCACGGATCAGTCCCTGACTAGTTTCTAAACACCGGAAACAATCATTTTTCAGAAGGTAAAAGACGATTCCACTGTGTAACCGCAGCAATCAGCACAAAGCTCTGTTATCCCGTAGCGCAGCCCCCGCCCATGTCGGCAGGACAAACTCAGAGAAATTCCATTCTTCAACTATCACGATGATGTATATATTATCGACCGGATATCGAGATACCACGAATCCTCCTTTCCGCTAGAGAACGGTTCCCCGTCTAGCTAGCCGGTGTCTTCGTTCTCTCACAATCACCTCTTTCTCTCTCCCCCTCTCCCTCTTTCTCTATCACCGTCGCGCTATCCGATATTCCTCGCGATCGCACTGTAAATCGCACGCTAATCTCAAGGGAAGAGAAACGCGGGATAAAAAGCTGGACCGACGTACATCCTCGGCGGCGTCTCGCGCGGGCCGGTCAAGACCACAACAATAGAAGAACCACCTCGGCGAGCGGTGGGAAGAGGGGGATGAGAGAGCGGATCCGCGCGCGCGCGCGCGCGCAACGCGAGAGAGATGCGGGGTGTTTCCTCTTTTTATTTCTCTCTCTCTCTCTCTCTTTCTCTCTTTGCCTTCTCCGCTGTATCGTCCGTGACAATTCTCTCGTGTGCTCGTTAATCACATTACACGTGTATACATGCCCACGTACCAAATAAAAGAGACGAGCAACAGGGGAGAAGGGAAGCTGTGAGAGGAAAAAAGATGAAAAACAATAATCGAAAGGCTAGATAGGAGAGGAAGCGGGTGGTGAGGAGCGCATGATCACTAGATATTCCGTCTTTTTCGTGCTTCCACAACTATTATTATACGTTTTATCGCCGGAACAGAGCTTCCGCGAGAGGTTAAAGTAAATAGCGGTAACTTCGCGACCAAACTATCCGCGGAATGTCTGTGACGAAGCTATTCTCGAAATAATTTCAGCAACACTTGTGCTACTGAGCACGCATATAACACATCTCGTCTAATATGGGAATATTTTATCAACTAGGAATCTCTTTCGGAGTTAGAATATCAGCCGATGGCTTGAAAATTGATAATAAAATTTGAAATAAAATGTGTCACATATTCCGAAATAATATAGTGTTTTTATATATATTATTGCACTCTTTTTTACCGAATACTCCGCCGTAATAATTTTAGAATTGCTTTATTCAGCGAAGCCGAGACTGCATAAGACTTTTTTATCGTCTAGAATGATTCTCGATAGTAAAATGCCATTGGTCACTGAATCGAGAATGGTTCGAGCGTCATCGTGACAAGTTTTTATTATCGAGAATCGTTTTCAGAAGACAAATATAAAGTCTTACGTTTCATTTAAGCGATTTAAAAAAAAGTAGATGCTATATCAGAACCAGTTGGCAAGAGAATAATTTTCAGTTTAACAAGACATTAAATTCAGATGTAATTCAATCATATCGTTTGTTTGAAACTTAAAAAATTTGTGCCGTACCACAACTTCAACTATGCTAACAGTTAATATCAATAAGGTCTTTCCGGGATAACTTAAACTTTCTCGATTACGATGATTCTAGCGGAGCCGGCTGAGATGTTTTCACGTAATTACTTTGGCGAAGATCCGATCGCGATTCGCAAATAGCGAAATGCACTCGGATGATCGATAACTGATCGACCAGTTCAACCGCAATATCCGACGTTTCTTGGAATTGCTATCACTTCGAATCATTGATTGAGTTTTATCATGCAAACAAACTCGATCTATGTTGCAAATAAATAAATAGCCCCACTGTCGTCGTTTGCTAAATTGCATACTACAACGATTTACTATTCTCATGTTTGTTTCATAAGATAAGCAAAGTATCGAAATTGAGTGTATATAAATATTGAAATATATAAGATTGCGAAACAAATCTCCAATTTTCGCTCTCCAGATAAAAGCGATAACAATGTTACTATAAAATTGATAATAGTATCTCAAAAAAATAATTTACAAATTTATAAAAAATAAATATGAGCGTGTGAGACTTCTCTAAAGTACTAAAGTTATCATTTTTTATAATATATGCTTTAGATATGAAATAAAATATTCGATTTCTTTTAAAATTAGCGCAATCAATGACATTTCCCAGCTCGAAACAAGAAAATCGAGTGTCCTAGCAAATCTAATAAATTCTCTTTTGCAATTTATTTTTGAATTGCCAGCGAATGACATTTGTTGCACCAGTCTCAAGCAATATTTCATTATCTTCAGGATCCCCTCTCGCACAAAATGGAACACGAAAATCTCGAGACGCAAATTTCGAGAGAAGCAGACACAAGATGGATCACGTCATCATGAAGCACTTACGTCGTCCGAGGTCGAGGACGTGGGACCAGTTCAAGCCGGTCCGTCACTGCAAGCGTTTATCTGCGAGGCGGGAAGATCCGCTGTGACTTGACTTTCACTGACTTGACACAGCACACAATCATTCGCCGGGCTCTCTCTGTGCGAGGCGACGATATCATTAACAATCGCGCACGAGACGGGTGCAGCACAAAACTAGGCTGTACGTGTAATATCGTCCTTGCGTCAGGATCTTCTTCACGGGCTGGATCGACGACGATGGGTTCCTCGACTAAAAAAATCGCATCGATGTACGTGCGCAGCCTCTCCCGTCAACGAGACGCGAACGACTTTCGTGGAAGATTCGTGGCATCGAGCCGGAACGCGATTCATTATAACGGAGTAAGTAATCGGAGAGCATCGGGGTGAATCGGTAGATAAATTGATTTATCCCAAGCGAAGGATTAGTAGTGGAAGACTCCCAAGGGGGATAAGTTAGAGCGTGACCTCGTTCAGCAGAAACGAAACTCATTAAATCCTGCCAAATTCAGTAAACATGAACTTTGACAAGTTCCTAAACAACAAAAATTCCTTCTCAGAATGCGAACTTATTCACCAACTTTACGAATTGATTAATGAAACACAATTCGGTTATCGATGTAAAGCGATTATACCCAAATGCTCAATCTCGATCATAAAATTAATCGACAAATAAAGTAAATTAATCGCGGATATATTGAATAATCGTAATATGTTTCTTCAGATTTATTCCGTTTTCGCAATGTTAATTGATAACAGAGTTAATCAAATTGTAAATTAATAATTTCGATCAAAAGGCAGCGAAATGTTCACTTCATTCGATTATAATGTAGCTATAAATATTCTGATGTGAAAGAGAAATATCAGTTTTTCACTGGTATATAAATTGAGACTTTATATATATAATGCGTAATATTGATTATATCTGAAAAAATTGAGAAACTCGTACTTTAATATTGAAGTTGAGAGCACGGATCAGTCCCTGACTAGTTTCTAAACACCGGAAACAATCATTTTTCAGAAGGTAAAAGACGATTCCACTGTGTAACCGCAGCAATCAGCACAAAGCTCTGTTATCCCGTAGCGCAGCCCCCGCCCATGTCGGCAGGACAAACTCAGAGAAATTCCATTCTTCAACTATCACGATGATGTATATATTATCGACCGGATATCGAGATACCACGAATCCTCCTTTCCGCTAGAGAACGGTTCCCCGTCTAGCTAGCCGGTGTCTTCGTTCTCTCACAATCACCTCTTTCTCTCTCCCCCTCTCCCTCTTTCTCTATCACCGTCGCGCTATCCGATATTCCTCGCGATCGCACTGTAAATCGCACGCTAATCTCAAGGGAAGAGAAACGCGGGATAAAAAGCTGGACCGACGTACATCCTCGGCGGCGTCTCGCGCGGGCCGGTCAAGACCACAACAATAGAAGAACCACCTCGGCGAGCGGTGGGAAGAGGGGGATGAGAGAGCGGATCCGCGCGCGCGCGCGCGCGCAACGCGAGAGAGATGCGGGGTGGGACGGGGGTGAGAAAGGGGAAATCGTCGGGCCAGGCACCTTCACCCTCGAGACGGCGGACGATAGGTCGACCAGGCGGTTAGAGACAAAAGCGCGTTGCTGACGATCGGACGCGAACTGCGATACGCCCGGGCCGCAGTGCTGCCGTCTACTGGCGCCGAGCTTCGCGGAATCGTCTGCCTCCCCCCCAAGCGAGCCGCCCGTCGCCCTCTATTCAGGGGGTCCCCTCTGGTTCCGCGCGCGCGCGCGCGCGCAACGCGAGAGAGATGCGGGGTGGGACGGGGGTGAGAAAGGGGAATCGTCGGGCCAGGCACCTTCACCCTCGAGACGGCGGACGATAGGTCGACCAGGCGGTTAGAGACAAAAGCGCGTTGCTGACGATCGGACGCGAACTGCGATACGCCCGGGCCGCAGTGCTGCCGTCTACTGGCGCCGAGCTTCGCGGAATCGTCTGCCTCCCCCCCAAGCGAGCCGCCCGTCGCCCTCTATTCAGGGGGTCCCCTCTTCTTCTCTGCCCCGATATCAGCTACCACCACCCGGCGACCAGCTCGTCGACACTGCACGACGGCCGCCGTCGCCGCCGCCGCCGCCGCCGCCAGACTTTTCCCCTATCTGCACGAGTAGCGGGGGCCGAGCCCTCCGGACCCCCCTCCGACGTCGGTATCCTAGACTATAATGCTACCCCTGTCTCCCTCTCCGCGCGCTCGCACGTTCGCCGTCCCCGGTGCACGCTCGTCATACAAGCACGAGTGGCGAGCAGCAGCCGCCTTCGAGACCAGGAGCGTCACGCAAGTGACGATAATATTGCAAACTCAGCGGCAACGGTGATGCATACGCGATAAACTGTCGACCGCCATCATCTCTTCCTCTTCCTCCCGCATCGCTGCTGGTCTAGTTCTTGCTGGCTTTATCTACCGAATGTAGATCCTACCCTTCCCTTTCTCGCGCACGTGACACATTTTCAATCTAACTCGGCTGTTAGTAAAAATCAATTTATTCAATTCTTCAAATTCTATATCTTTTCGTACATTTTTTATCCATGATACGCTTCATCGAAAATAAATAAAAAGATAGCTTTTATGAAAATAACGCACACATTTCTTTTTGAATGACGTTTCTCGGGGTGTAATCGGGTGAGAAGCCTCATGTCGTACCTTTTCCGCATCAATCGCGAATCGAAGGGGAGACTCTTTCACGCAATAAAAAATTGCGTTCAAGCGCGATCGCGGAATCGAAATTAATTGGATTACGCGATCATGTCGTGGAATTCGTTGCACATCATTTCAAAACATCACTATCGCCACTTTGAGAGGCTATCACGCGCTTGCATGATAGAGCACTTATTTTATCGCTTATGTGCGTCAAATAATTATCTTTATGTGCATCTGTATATATATATGTATGTATATAGAAAGATATATATATATATATATATATATATGTATATATGTGGAGAAGAGGGGAGAACTCGTTAAAGTTATACTGAAAATTTCTGATGAGGATACCTTTCATACAACACGTTTGCAAGCTATATATATCTTGAGCATTGAGCGTTATCTGAAACTAGTAGATAGATATACTGCACATCGCTTTAAATCGGCCTCGCATGGTATCAATTTATGCCAAATTATGCTATCCGATAATGGTTTTAAGTTACAGCTCTAGACTCATACGTTATTTAATGATTGTGCAGTAAATCACGATGCGACAAAACACGAGGCATTTTTCACTTGCAAATACGATTAATATCATGTTTTAGCGCATTAATGCCTTGTGGTTATCGTGGTTGAAAGTTACGCTTAATTCCTAACAAACCAACATTTAAAAACATAAAAGTTCAATTGTTACGAGAATATTATATTCCGCATAGACATAGTTCGTTATTAATATTCAAGTGTAGCGCATGAGAAAATAGAATGTAAATTTATATTTGCGAAATATCTCAAAATCCTATTATTCAGCATTAATAATTTTGCTAGTTACATTTCGACGGAAGCTTTGAAAATATAAAATTTATTTGAATTTAAGCGAACAAAAAGCCTTTGTTAATTCAATTTCATTCCCGTAATTTAATTCACGAAAAATGTTCACTTGCAATCTCCTTCTCTCTGAAACTATTCTCTATTTCATTTTAAAATTATTGATATATTTCAATTTTGTAAATAAAAAATAAAATGCATATTAGAGAAAAAATCTATCAAGGTTGAAATTTTGGTGTCATTCTGTGTAGAAATCAGATTTTAATTTTAATGCACCTGCTAAAATTTTGCGATAAATTTTTCATTCATCCTCCTATCTTTCTAACATTAAATTAAAAAAATTAACTATAATGATAATAAAATAAGATCAACCACAAGGTGACAAGCTTCTTCTCACTAGATACAAACACACAAGTGTTATTTTTTTTGCATCTTCCTGATTGTAGGTCAGGATCGGTTCCCGCGAATATAGAACGCATCGTCCTTCGTGTTATATCGAGGCACTAAGAACTCAGCTCCTTCGGCTCGGCAAAGCGGAGCAAATATCGATCTCAACCAGGATGGCATTCGGCCATTCGAGTTTGCCGAGTGAAAAACTTTGCAATTTTACGGCGCGTTTCTTAATGCGATGCGCGTCGCAGTATTTCTCTACACGATGATTCGACCGGTTTATTCGACCGTGAGACGCGCGATCGATGAATTTCAGAACCGCCATCAAGAGTCCGCGTCGGCGTTACGTGCATTCAAAGAGTGACTGCCGAATTATCGGCTTCCGATCACGGTCCTTTTACATCCCACATATAACACGGTTCCACGAAAAGTTTTATTAACGTTCGAGTAATATACGATGCCGTATAAATCTCGTTTCGCGTTCCCCGAGGCTACAATTTGTTTAAACATTGCGAGATCTGCGATTCGAGCAATTCGGTCGAAATTCGGAATGTATCTTCTTTTCCGTGCTTGGATGATAATAAAATTTTAATGCCATAAAAAATTTTGTGGGCACGCGATATGTGTGTGTGGAAATTTATTAAATATTTTTCATTATCGGTTATCTCTTAATTTATTTGCGAAAAATTTTGAAAAAAAGCAGCGTCCAATTTAATCAAAAAATAATCAATTATTATGGTTAATAAAAAATCTAATCAACAAAAATTACGTGACATATTCTATTTATATGTTATTTAAGAATAATCCAGGAGACTTTTAAAGTTTAAAAGTCAGGCATCAGTCAAGTGGATGATCTGAATTGATTTTTGTGACATCGAGTGATGAAGAATTAACATTGTACGTTTACTTTAACGCGGGTCTGAAGCAGATCTGAGCATCGCCAGGATAAAGGGGCACTTTTCTGCCTGCGGCAGGCAATCTGCGCGACGTACATTTACTAATTTCTGCACCGCGTGTACGTGAGCAGAAGCCAGGATTCTAGGCGGAAGCCCATTGTGAATCGACGAACCATGAACGAAATGGCTACCTTTACGCTTAATCGAGTATGGCTACGCGGAATTTATCGGTAATCAATATTGGAAGAAAACGGGGGAAAAAGAACAGAAGGCAAAGAGAGAGAGAGAGAGAGAGGACGACACGGAGAAAGATAGAAATACAATATGCGTGTGAAAGAGTATGAATTTGCGTGTCTCATTGTTTGCATAATTTTCTTATTCGTCGAAATTTTGAAATGTTGCTAATATCTCGATAAGTTTTCCATCTCGAACGATAACTCTATCGACATTCTAAATTCCATTGCTAAATATACTTCAGTGCATTGATATTCTTCAGTATACGCAAAATGAAAATGATTTAAACAAATGAAAACCAAAATATTAATTTTTGAGAGAAAACTGATGTAGCATACTATACTTCTACAGTTATTATATCAATAATAAATATTAATTAAAAGCGACCAGCATTATAATATTCCTATAATATAGTTCACAAATAAAATATAAATATTATCGCTTGATAAGGAACTTAAATAAGGAAATGATGAAACATAATCATTACACACATATATACACAAAGTTGAACTGTATTTTCAAGTAGATACATGTAATATATCTACTTGAAAATAATATATTATCTAAAATTTCTCTCCATCCCCCCCCCCCACTCAAACTATTAATTAATAGATATTTTAGACGTGTTATTTAGATATATCCAAACTAATCGCAGTACTCTAAAATATAGAAATAGAAATAACTTCATTTATTCATTATTATATTATTCCTGTAATATATATAATAAATTTTGCAGAAATTGTATCTTTCCTTTATAATACCTGATTAAGGATTATTTTGTTAATTATGCAGCAAAATTGTTCCTATTCAATCTTCGATAATAAAATTGTAATCTATCTTTATATCTTTCTCTGTCTCTCTCATTCGTTTTACAAGAAAAATCCTCTTTCGAGTCTCCGACATACGTGGTTCTCGCTTAGTGTTATCAT
>NW_021850397.1:1525202-1565914 GCF_003651465.1 Formica exsecta
CGCTCTTCTATTCCCACAGAAATCGACGTAACTGTCATACTTCTAAGCATCAACTCGCACACAACGTGACCTCTCTTCAAACGCCACGATTCCCAACTTTCAACGTCGACCAAAGGCGGGAAGCCAGCACAAAGTTGCAACAACATAGAAAGAGAGAGAGGGAGAGAGAGAAATAGAGAGAAAGAGAGAGAGCCAGGCAGCCGCGCGCGGCGTGGCTTTATTTATGCGGCTTACGAAGTATCGATCCTCCACAGCGAGAACGCGGCGCGCCGCCCGTTCGTGGCAATAGTTGGGCCAGCCGGGAACTTTGTTGTTCGACAACTGAAAGTTTCGCGGGGAAACTCCCGGCACAAACAGGTGGAACGGGCGACGGAGGCCTTCTGGCGCCAGCCGCCGCGTAACAATCTAGGTGTGCGACTCTGTATGAATATACATGCGAGAATATGTGTGCACGCGCGCGCGTCAGCTTCCCCAGGAGCCTCCCCCAGAATGAGGATAGATGCGCGCGCGTGCCTGCACACATACACGTATACAGAGATATACAGTGAGAGCAAACGATAAACGCTGATGCGGAATATATACGTGTTTGTGCCACGCTCCTGTTCGCGCATCAACAATATCGCGGATAGAACGACACAAACAGCCCCTCCCCCCCTCCCCTTCCCCCCCATAGGATTCAAGGAGACGCTACCAGGGTCAATCCGTTCCACGTGCAGAAGTCGAGAAGTAAATTGTATCATCGCAACCCGCGAGAGAATTCGATCGATGAAAATCTCTATCGCACAAATCAGTCGATTGTTAATGAATCGATCGAATAATTGTCTAAAACGATAACTAGATGATTTTAGCGTGAAAGAAGCTATTTACGTCAAAATAATGAGAAACAGACTTTAAAGTATTTTTTTTTTTTTTCATTTAACAAAGCATTTTTGAGACTAAAGTCAAGAATTTGACAGTTATGTTTTCACATCGGAGCGCATTGATTTTAACGCGCCGATCTTAACGCGAGTACTTCCACCATCGAGTTCTCCGCGCAATTAAACTTTCAAGAAAGTTTTTACCAAAGTTGGATTACCTTATATTACGGACGCTTAAACGAAAGTTGCGTGGTAACGGGGCGTGTTTGTAGGACACGACGCAAAACCCAGTTTTCGCGCGACGATTATACGCGGCGATAATTAACGCTCGTATGAGCGATAGTTCGCTCGTGTCCGCCTCCGATCGTCGATAATGCGCGTATCAGCGAAACCAGACGCATCCCGATCGATGCTATCTGACGAATTTCATTTAACAAAGCATTTTTGAGACTAAAGTCAAGAATTTGACAGTTATGTTTTCACATCGGAGCGCATTGATTTTAACGCGCCGATCTTAACGCGAGTACTTCCACCATCGAGTTCTCCGCGCAATTAAACTTTCAAGAAAGTTTTTACCAAAGTTGGATTACCTTATATTACGGACGCTTAAACGAAAGTTGCGTGGTAACGGGGCGTGTTTGTAGGACACGACGCAAAACCCAGTTTTCGCGCGACGATTATACGCGGCGATAATTAACGCTCGTATGAGCGATAGTTCGCTCGTGTCCGCCTCCGATCGTCGATAATGCGCGTATCAGCGAAACCAGACGCATCCCGATCGATGCTATCTGACGAATTCATCTACTCGCCGCGCTGGGGGCTTTAACGCGCTTTATGCCAGACGGGGTTAACGTTCGATGCTTTAACGATTTAACCGTAAACTTGGCGATGTATTCTATGACGCATACCTCGCTTTTATAAAATACCGTTATTATCTTTACAAAGAAATATTATACTGTTTTTATCATTATTATTTGTACTTTAATGTAGAAAGTATCTGACAAATAATTTCCATTTTTTTTTTTTTTTCGTAAATTTCGAATTTTTGTAAAGAGAGCATTGTATTTTTTAGTTTTTTGTTGCTACTACTTTATATATTTTTGTATTGTATAATATTTATTTTTTGATAATAAGCGATACGCGGCGTAAAAGGCTATACACGCGCCAATTAAACTTACTTTACAATGCCGAATATACACAATTCGTCGTCTATATCTTGGACATCGAGATGTAAACAGAATGGAAGAGAAAAGATGGAACAGGCTGTCCGAAATTCACTTCACGCGGCAAACTGGGGTAAGAACGAGCATGACGAGCAGGCAAGGCATTCTGAAGGACTACTAGAAACTTCTTCGCTCTACTCGACGGACAGATCTCTACGATAGAGAGGAGAAAGAGGACGGTAATCCGTGACACAAAATCGTCGGATATGTTTATACTTCGCGGGATTTTCCCGTAGGTTCTCAACGCAAAATTAACCAATTTGCAGGATGATGTTTTGTGTTTGCCCGGCCGGATAGGCAGGTAGGCAGATAGGGGTGTGTTTCGCGCCAACCATCCGGCATTGCTCACCCTCAACGCCCTTCCGCCGTCCGTAGCCCTTCGCGCCGCCACCACCCCGGCGGCGCCGGTGGATGGTCCCCACCCGCGTGACCTGCCCGAGAATCAATACAGCTACCGACCGCCGCCCCAACCCCATCCAAGCCAGCCAGCCACCCCTGCCCCACCTACCTTCCACGCTACGCATCCTCTTACACCATTCTCGGATGCCGATTCCCATTCTGGGTTCGCAGCACCGAGCCACGCCGTCGTCCCCCTCTTCCATCCCCTCAACCCATCCCCCCGAATCCTCGGCTGTGTTTCTCTTTCCGTGACTCTCACCCTCGCAACCCCACCGTCGCGCTCTGTCTCCTCGTGCCATTACCCTTCCTGTTTCTCCTCGTCATCCTTCTCTCCGCCCGCTTGCATCATTCGTTCGTTATCCCTCTCTCTCTCTCTCTCTCCCCCCCTCTGTCCCTCTTCCCTTCTCAACATGCCGCAAGGTTTAGCCGTTTCCCTTGAGCTGGCAGACTCGGCCAACCACCCCTATTGGCCAAACGATCCTCTAGAGCGGCCGGGGCCGGGAAAGCGTAAAAAGAAGATGAGGGCAGGAACGAGAGCAGCAAAAAAGATAGAAAGAGAGATCGAGAGAAAGAGAGAGAAAGAGAGAGAGAGAGAGAGAGAGAAAAGTGCGGGATAAAAGGAAGCAAGAGAAAGCTTACGAGTCGATCATATCAGGTGAACTTGAGCGAGTCCGAGGGAAACTGGCGATCGGCCAATTGCTCCGAACCAGAGCAGGGGAGGGAGGTGCTTGCCCGATATTTACTGGTTCGAGTAAATCGAATCTCCCTGAGAAATAGTATTGAGAGACAGTGATGTAGTTGCGCGCGATTTCCCTTGTCGAATTTTAACAAAAATTGAAAATTGGAATAATTCGCGATCGCGATCTTTATGTGTTATATTATTTATTTATTTCTATTTCTTTATCAAAGGGTAGTTCCGGGGTAAAAAGCAATATAAGGAGAATCGATCACCAATCGCGATCATAATAATTAATACGGCTCAGTAATTGGAAAAATCGCGAACATTTGAAATTCTGCCATATTTTTGTTAATCGAAAACAGTGCCGCGGTAATTAATTTGATTGACAGATTTTATTACAATTTTATTTATCCTAAAAAACGACACAATTGTGTCAGCACAAAAAATTGTTCTGGCGTTCATATATTTGCTTGTTACCTTATTTATTATATGCAAAAGATAATCGATAATTATATAAAAAAGGGGAAAAGGAATTCCATTGGGACGTCCCTGAAAATAGTTGTCGTGAAGGTTGGATTTGCCCGGGATTTCTGGAGAACGCGAAACTTTCGCTCGCTCGCGGGACTTGTTTCGAGAATTTAACCGCGTTTGCGAGAGAGTCCAAGAGTATGCGACGACGAATACTACCGTTTATACGAAAGTTGCGATTGCCGCGGGAACGCTGTTGCGCACTTTGCGGCGCGAGGACGTCTCGTAATTGAAGTCTCGATCCGGGTATTCATCCAACGCGGGAAGATGTTTGCGAGTTTAATGAGAAATAAGGGAAATGACGGTCGAAGAGAAATTATGAAAAGATCCTCCTCTTCTTCCTCCTCCTCCTCCTTCCCTTCCCCTTTCTCTCTCTCCCTGCTATATACACGACTTTATCCCGCTGCGAAAGTAATCGAGGTCACGACTCGAGCACGAAGTATGAGTAGTGCTAATAAAGAAAAGAATAAAAATATCCCAGTAGGATAACGAGTAGTCATTCGCAAAAAAGGGAAATTTTATAATTTAAAACAAACATACATTTCTCGATCTTATTTTTCTTCAACTATTATACACACAAAAGTCGTTTCTTACAAAATTTTAAATAAAGATTTAATTTTAATTATTAAGATTTGATTTTAATTTTAAGCAATTACAACAAATGTATATAAATAAGATATATATTATAGATTAAGATTATTTTTAATAAAGAAATTTGTTCAAATTTATATAGAAAAATCTAAAATTAAATTTGAAGGTATCGGAGCTTCTCTTATAAATACACAACATAAGGTGTTTAATCATTATCTTCTATCTGATCTATCATATCGTTGTTAAATCGATTACACCTTCCACTCGGCGAAGTTTAAAAGAATTGTAAACCAATTTTGAGAATCACCAGAGGCAAAAAAAGCAAAGTCACGATGATTGATATTTCAAAGGCGAGTGTTTCTTCGTCGGTGCGGCCTCGTCTCGTAAGCTATCCAAACGATTGTCTTCGAGGAACATGCCTCTAACGCAAGCGAGTTCCATTACGTGGCAGTAGTCGCCAAGGTTTAATCCCTTTCCGCGAGTTTTCGAACTCGTATAAGCCAGCCTCGAACTTTCCGACGTCGCGTCGCCCGCGGACCAAAGTACTCGACATGACTCATGAATTCTACCACGAGAAAGTTTACGCGCAGCTTACGATGTTCCTGTGTGCATCGTGAAAATAGACAAACGCAACGGAAAGTTCATAAACGGACGTTTCCTGGATTTTAATTCATGAACTGTTACAAGCACTATGCTCACATCAGAGTAATTACTCTCCTTTCATTCAACAATTATCTAAAAAAATAAAGAACTATAAATTCTATTAAAGTTTATATATATAAAATTTTATGTTTATAAACTCAAAGTTTTAATTGTTTAAAAAAATTATCTAAAGAGAACTGTATATAATTATAAATCCCAGTGCTGAAGATAATTACTTAGGATGTGTTCGATGATTTATTATATGTATAAACTCGATATCATCAATCTGAGATAATAGAACCCAATGCCAAATAAACATGTTATTAAAATCTCATTTTCCAAACCGATTAATCTTGCATAAACTTCGGTTATGCACGAGTATGCGAATTTCATGCGCGCGCGAGAAAAGGAAAGAGTATTTCTTAATGTTCGGATAATGCGCAATCTTTAACGCTTCACTAATGACTGCGAAGCTGTAAAGATACGATTTAACGTAGCAAATTGTACGAGACGTAAGAGATCTAATCGCGGAAATTGCGACGATAACTTTTCCGCACCAGCGAGCGGAATAATCCATGAAAACTCATGGATACATCGCAGACTTAGTGCCAGACGATGGCTGGTGGAAAATTAGAAACGGCAATCAGAAGTTGCCATCGAATTATTCGGGCTTGATGGCCGCTTTAAAAGAACTATATCCGCCCGCTTTGACAATTCCGAACTTTCTATCGTTAATGCGCGATTCTCTTTCAACACCCGATTCTCACGAGTTTGCGAAGCCCCCTTTCGAACAAGTTATTTCTACTTCCTAGATTTCTTCGTACTTTAGGGAAACTTGGAAGAAACTTTGCGCGAAATTCGCTCCCTTCGATCTTACAATGCCTTTTAATGCGAAAGGAGCTTTTCGTAGTCTCCCTCCTCTCGTCTCGCTCGTCTTTCAGACGGGCGTTCATAAATCATTTTCTTTCGTCGCGAAATCCATCTCCGCCCTGTGATTATCCATGCAACCGGAGCAAGGTGGAAACCAGCCAAGGAATTACTTTCTTTCGTGACCTTTGCCATGTGGTGGAATGTACCGTAAGCCGTCGATGAATTGCGCTCCGCTAAATCCCGAGACGAAACTAAATCGAATCCGCTTAAGCGAAGAATACAAGATGCTCGAGGATTACTGAACGTTCTTTTTATTGTACGATAAATTCAATTTCTCTCTTTACTGCTTTACTGATTTTTCTTTAATAAGAACCGAATGGATTTGCCGCAATTATTTTTAGCACTAAATACATACACACACTTTTTATTTTAAATTTCCGCAAAAATAATACTATCTAAAAAATTACTACTTAAAATTAAATGTAAAAAATAAGAATAAACTTATCTTATTGTGTGCCCTACCCCCTCTCTTTTATATATTACATATATAATTATTATATTACTATATTAGGGCATCAAAAATAAAATTGCGCTTAATTTTCACCTAGTTATTCGCTATCATATGCAACGGTGAGCATATCATATTACGAGATCTTACTACTATCATTTAATGGATGTATGTATGTATTTAGGCAAGAGTATCGTTTCCCGCGCTGGAAATGTACCACGGAATAAATCGATACAAATGTGACATTCAAGTGGCGTCGGTTATTTTCGCATGAGATTATAACGAAGTATTTTAAAGTATACGATATTATCACATCTCATTATAGAATCGGAAAAAGACGGCGCCACGGTACTGTTTAATTATATCTCCGAGGCAGTTAATAACGATTTCATGTCAACGCGAAACGCAATTTCAAGCAGAATATGCAATTACGATTTGCCGTTATTCTCGTCACACTCGTGTCGTTGTAGATAGCGGAGGTAGCAGATCCAGCCCCATCGAGGCGATAAATCGCGAGATTTATGTCGACAAATTTGACAACATAAGCCGCGGAATAGAACTGGTTGATGCCGAGAACAATGCCGAATAGGCATCTGATTTGCGTTTGTGAAAAGGGCAAAATACTCGTTCCGTCTGTATTAATTAACTCTCTGTAGCGAGAGCGAGAGAGCGAGAGAGCGAGAGAGAGCGAGAGAGAGAGAGAGAGAGAGCGAGAGAGCGAGAGAGAGAGAGAAAGAGAGAAAGAGAGAGAGAGAGAGGAGAGATCCCCGTTATTTCCAAAGAATAATAGATTACGGCATTATAGCACACTATCGTCGCATATTTAGAAAAATTGTTAAATTGACAAAAATTTTAAGCATTTTGCAACAAAATAGATATTATTTTCAAAAATAGATTTCATAAATATCCACAAATTGTTTTTTATTTCATTATCATTACGCACACATATTTCACGATATAAAACAGTGTACATACATTCTACTAGATTTCTACTATAAAAGATCACGTTATAAATAATTTTTCAATGCATATTTAACTTTTTTTCTACCAGTAAAAATTTTAAAAATTGCACACGCGATAATTCGAAACAAAATATACTACAAAGACATAAGATTTAAATATTTCTATATCCACTCGATATATCTCAAAATTTCCAAATTCGTCAAAGTAAATGAATTATAATTCGATTCTGAGATATACATATGTTTGTGAGAAAGAAGCTTTGCGAAAAGTAAAGCGTGACTCACGACGAAATGCATTTGCGAAAAAAAAATCGGTGAACAGGTATTCTGATATCAGCGCCGCAATTTGACATCCGTTCGTCTACTTCGACAATCACGTTATCTAGAATCCGGAAGCGCATCTTTCGCGAAGAGAAATTCAGCACGCAAGCACGACAACTATGCCCTCGATTGCCTCCTCGGAAAATCGAGCGAAGGGAACATAAGGGGTAAAGAGAGTGAGAGAAGGGAGGGAGGAGAGGGAGAGAGAATTAGGAAGGTGGAGTATTCGCGAACACGACGGAAGTCGGCCGCTAAGGTAGCAACGGACTCTATTCCGGGCTTCCCGATTTCTGAAAGCCCGAGGGTGCTGCAAGCTCGACTCTATTGATTTCCCGCGTTAAAGGGAAACGCTCGATAAGCATAGGCATCGAAAATATAGGCAGGAAGCTTGACAAATGTTTCCTCGGTAACTTTTAATTTGATATAACTCGCACTCGCTTATATTTTATATAAACTGTTATAGAAACAGCCAGGCTATTTATATATGTATACATTTAATATCAAAATTAATTAATTATTAATCATTGCGTGATGCTTATGTCCCCAATGCTTTTAAATAATTTATTTTCAGAAAAAGAAAAAGAATTTCAAAGAGATATATGAAAACTTCGTCGTTTAAGTATAGGTTTTATGTAACAAATACGTCAATGAAAGTATTCTTGAAAGTATTAGAGTACTTGCAAATTATTTCGTTTTTTTTCCAGCAGAGTAATTCTGGAATGTTAAAAACTTCTGTTACGTTTATAACAGAGGTATCAAATCTATTGTTATCTTGATGAATGGTTTCTAACAATGATGTATTGAATTTCGTTAAAGATACATATAATTGATTATCGATGTTCCATTTTCCGTACACCAGCTTATCTATAAGCTTAGGTAACACGATAACAACTACGAGACAATGATATATCTCGCTAATAATATATATTATTTTCCCTTTCTCTCGGCAAGTATCTCAATAAATTATTAAACATCGAAAAGTAAACAGAAATGTTTCGATAAATGCGACACGATAACAACTACGAGACGATGATATCGCTAATAATATATATTATTTTCCCTTTCTCTCGGCAAGTATCTCAATAAATTATTAAACATCGAAAAGTAAACAGAAATGTTTCGATAAATGCATATCTAAGCTACGGCAAATCTATTATGTCTCCGCTCAAATCTCGAGTATACAACAAATCCGGTAACTAACGAGAGTAAAACATAATCGATGATGCTTGTCTCGAGTGTTCGCACGTCGACAACATACGTCGTGAACATATGCGACATGTTGCGAGAGTGCAACATCGAGACGCGATTACCGGCAGCGGTTTCCTTTTAAAACGACACATCGGCCCGATTCCAATTACGGTTTACCACGTGACAACCGCACGCTATCGTCACGTGCGGAAAAGATGTTTGCCTCGACGCGACGCAAGAGATTATCGTGCGCCTCAATTCATGACTCGGTCGCGCGAATCATTTCGTCGTTATCTACTCGTCTACTAGTTAGCGTTGCAAAAATTTCGATTGACACCAATTCAACACCGCGATATATACTGAGTACTAAATATCGTAAGACGCATAAATATTCTTAGAGTGTTAAGGTTGATATCGATCCGATCTATAGAGAATACGCGTTCTACAGAAAAATAAGAAAACTTTTGAAAATCTTTATAATTTAGATAAATTATTTTATTCTTTGCAATACTAAGCGTGAAACAATTGCTTTACTATTTAGTCGTTTGCGAAAAGATCAAAGCAAAATATAAAAGAGAATTCGCTTTCCAAAATAAGTTTTCGAATTTATAAGATGTTACGTAAGCTTCAATTAAATAAAAATACAATATATGTTTATCAAATTTAATAATTTTTATATAACGTAAAAAATAGATTGTCCAAATATATTAAGGGAATTTTGTTATAGGCACGATTTAGATATATGCATGACATAGCATGAGAAATATGCGTGTCGATATATCTCCTGTTTATAATACTGGTTGATCCTACATTATATGCAGAACGTTTAATAATAGAACGAAATTGAATTTCACTCACCACCACAAGCGCGTGCGTCAGAGCAGTCGATGACCTCGACCTCCTCGGTGTCATGCCGACGACCTCGCCCCTCATGATGCTCTCGACGACTACATAAGAGAGAAAAAAACGAATATGTATTTCAATACGCTTCGCAAAATTTTGCGTTCCACTTATTCGACAATATTATTTACAAAGTTACAATCAAATGCGTATTAGTATAATTTTTGAAGAAATGAAAAAAATATCTGTATTTGCGCAACAATCACATCTAATTAAATAACATTAAACAACACACTATAAAGATATAGAATGTGTATTCCATAAAATTTTCAGCATAATTTTTTTATATAAGCACCTCAATATGATAGTAATATAATATCGATTCTTTTATACTAAATTGAGATGAAATATATATATTAAAAATTTTTCGATAAATCAAACTTTTTATCAATTAAATGCATATTTTATCTCGTGCTAAAGTTTCTCACCTCCATCGCCTATCAGTCGCATTTGTACTAAAGTAGGATCCTCGTTGTGATCTTCGAGGACCGTGTCGTCAGTGACAGTCAAATCCTGGAAATGTATTAATAAGCAGATCACACACAAGAGAAACGCGCTACGTATTAAACATATACATCTACGTATGTATATGTAAACAATGCATAATAATCACTTTAAACGTACGAAGTGTTTTCCGTTCACACACTTAATCGTTTCATGTAATACGTTTTCAATAAAATTTAAAACTGATTCGAGAACATCTTTACCGCTGGCTGTCCACAGCTAGAGTGAGCATAGGCACGAGCGTTTAATAAACAAATTTGGCATGAGAGAGTTTGTTTACGTTCCGACCTACAGACGTGTTTTGATATTTTCCAACATTCCAACAGTATCTGTGTATAAAATATTTATTTACATATAATCCGAAGACAATATACACTCAAGTATATTGTTTGCGTACGTTGCCCGCGGATACATACACGTTTGCAAAAAATATATGTGTATTAAATATTATAATTTTAAACTATTCCAAACAGAAAGAGAAAAAGAGAGAGAGAGAGAGAGAGAGAGAGAGAGAGAGAGAGACCTATATATAAAAGCCTTTAATTTTAAAGACAGATAAAATCTCAGAATTTTGCGTTTGTTTACTTATATTCTTCTTGTTCTTCCATTCATATCCTTTTTCATTAAACCGATAAACCATCATAAATATTTGTTAATGATGATACGAATCAAGAAATTCAATTTTCTAGGTTTGCCGATCTCAAATTCTCCAAACAATTCTATTCGCGGTTCATAAAGATTCTATGTATATGTGTACGAGTATTGAGGATTTTTTATTCTTCTGAGAATTTTTGTGATTTACTCGGCGGATCGCGAAGCGTTTATTTGTTAATTCGCGGGTCAGAGATCGATGGTCTGACTTCTCGTTAAGAGCCATCACGATCGACGCCTCTCCTTGTCAAAGCGCTTAATTGATTAGCGGCGAGACAGAATCGTCTGCCTGTTGCGAGATACGCGATGAGGCGATTGGATTCATGCCATTTGTGTACACGTGGACGTGATTTCCGAAATCAATTTTTACCGTCTCGCTTATTGACAGCATTGTTTTATGGCTATAATTAAAACTTGGAACTTCTGCAGATTGATAAAAAATTCAAATTATAATAAAATCGATAATTTTCAAGAGATGTATATCCGAAAAAATCTCTGCTTGGAAAATAGATTTTTTTCTTAAAATGATTAAAATGGGGCCACGTGAAGGTGATAATAAAATCCGTTCGACATATAATAATTAAATAATGCTTGCAAAATTTCACATTTATATCAAAATTCATGCGTGCATAATAGATGACAATGTACGTCATATATTTTGATGTGTTCTTCGTCATCTCTTCGCGATATTTCATTAAAGTCTTTATCCGTGAGACAAAGTTACGACGAAGAATATTCGAATGAACTTCAACAGGCAAGCGATTCGATTTCGCTAGCACTCTCGAGAAATATTCGAGGCAGACGTATATACAAAAGGAATAAAAAGAAAAAGTGCGCGGAGCGACAAAAGCTTCCTCAGACAACCCGATATTTTATGTTCCTTCGCCCTTCGATTCCTGCACCTTTTCCGGAACGTTTCCTCGTCGCCGACTATTTCAGGGATTTAGTTTTCCAATAGGAATGCCACGACAGTGCCAGGATAAATTATCGAAAGCTTCCTTGCAAGGGAAGACGAGGAGGATTACTTTTGCGACAATGCGAGTCCGTCGTTCGTTCCTCTATCTTAAAATGTTTAATGATAAAAACGATAAAAAGATCGAACAAAAAAAGAATTGAATCGTTTGAATCATTCCGAGATACTATTACATTTTTCTTTAACATGTTAGGACAAATCAACGCAATTTATAATTTTATCAATTAATGTATTTGTGGAATATTACATAAAAACTGTGCAATTAGTGATTTGCCCAAATGACATTTCTATCATCGTGAATCGGAACCTCTCTCGCAAATATTACATATTATTTGTATATTAACGATAAGCGTTGTCAAATTTAAGATTGGGCTAGAGATCTGACGATTGCGAGATGGAAATCTCCCAAGCTGTTGCAAGACAATTTTCATCTATTCATAAGACATTGCCGCAATATTTATTATCTAGTCGGTCTTACCTTGGTGGATTCATTATAACCGACGATCACGGCTGTGTACCATTGTGTGGTGCCTTCCGCCCGATAAACTTCGACCCTGAAACCGACCAGAACGCTAGGCGTAGTCAGCAGGATCCTCTGACCGTCTTGCATCTCGGCCCATCTCCTAACAGCATTTCCCCAGGGCATCGTTCCCTTAGTCAGCTCCCAGTCCTGCTGCAAAGACGAGCAAAAAGCACGAGATTAAAGCTTCGTCCGTAGAACTTGATTAAGAAGAAAAGCGGACTGCTCTTCTGATTTCAGAAGCTGTCCGTGATTTTGGAAGGGAAAAAAATGAGGGAAAAGTAAGAATCCGTGCAATTTGATAAGAGATAATAAAGGAGATAAAAATTCCATGGAAAACTAAGGGCGAGAGATCGGTTTTTCATATAAAAAGCAGATTTCGCGAGATTTATGTACTATGCTTTAACATATCTTATTTTTAATTTTAAAAGAATTTATAAGTTTAATAATTTTAAAAGTATATTGTATATTGTTCTTATCTATAGCAAAATATAAGATATATTTTTGTAGATAGTAACAAACGGCTCCCTATTCGAGTTATATATGTAAGTACCATCTTAACGAATACACTTTCATCAGCTACTGCATAACGTTATTGGTGCCGTTATGTGCTAAACAAAGAAGCTGTACATATTCAATCTTATTCGTACATCGTTGACTCTGTTTTTATCTCGTGTGTTAATACAATTATAATGTATTGCGGAGATAACGGAAAACAGTGCGCTAAAACTCGAGATACCAAATCAGCTTAGGTGGAATGCAGAGAAACGTGATATTATCACGTTCATTACACAATCAATAATCAATACGAGAATATTTCAAGTAACACGCGTAAGAATGCCGTCTGTCGAGAAATTAAATCCTATAGAATAGAAATTAGCATTCCAATATTTAATATTCCTTTGTTATCGAATCTATGATCGAATATCTCGATAATTTTTAGCACACCCACACATACATACATACAAATCAGAGCGTCAATGGAAATGCGACATTGGAAAACGTTAATTAGTTCACCGGCTACTTTTTCAATCGCCAAACTAATCAATACAGTGTTTTGTATTTGTATTATTGATATTAATAAATTATTTTTTGTGCGGAATGATGGCGATAATCTTTACCAAAATATATAAACATTTTCTACGCGATTTCATATTTATAAATAACAGCAATAGTAATATAATGAGAGCTCCTCTTGAGAGCAAAATTATATAGATTCAGAGAATACGATAATGTCTATCTTTGTTTTTCTTTTTTCGCTTTTCCCGATGACGAGTACGTGTTCGAGCAAGCACATCGCTCGTGTCTGCAGTTACGTCACTATTATGCCGTTACGTCAGACACGCGTTATGCAATCGCTTGCACAGCGTGACGGCGCGAGGCGTGTTAATAGCAGTAATACAAAGGCAATTAGAACGTTATTACCAAAGCGTCGAAAGCACTTAATGTCCACACAGTGCTCGTGAACGCGATTCACGAGATATCTTATGTGACGGGACATAAGTCCCAGAGGAGAGGAAAACCAATCGTTTTTCCTTTCTCTCTTCGACAGATTTATTCTTCTTTTTAATATTGAATTAAAGTCGGAATGTCAATCTGACGCAAGATATTAAATGAAAAAGTTAAAAGTATAACAGAATCAACGAAAAATTAATTTGTCAGTGAAAATGGAGCTCTATCAAATTTTTACTTACAGGAAATCGTCTCTTTAAATTTCTCAGGCAGTCTATAGATAAAGAGAAACATAATTGAAAGCTGAAACACCCTGTAAAAGGGAATGACCGCGACCTCGCGAAGGAGAACGTTACGATTCGACCAGATTTAATGACATAATGACTTAACTTTGTTTCCGAGCCGTTATTATCTTATGTCCTTTACGATGTATTTTTCCAACTTTTCTCTGATTATTTCTGGAGCCTCCATTATTTTAATGAATCTAACGAAATAAATGCTTGAGAGATGATGAAAAGGCAGCCTCATACAGTCAAAGAGAATTACGCAATTATGCGAATAATAATTACTTTGTAAGACTGGAAATATAATGCACATCTCTCAAGCTCGATGTACTTTGCAAGTTGGTATCTCCAACATTAATATTGTAAAGTGCACCGTAAACTCTTCGTAGAGTGCTAAGTATTATAATTAAAATTACATCAGTTTTATTGCGCTTCATCCTCAATGCTTTAATATTCCATGGAAACTTTTTACAAGATAACAAAGAGCAATTAATTAAAAATATTTTAATTGTGTAATACTTGTCTCTCTTAGAGTATTGACATATAGCAATTCCAAATGACAATTTCAAATGAAGCATTATTAACATCTTTGTGTATAAAAAATTATATTAGCTTTTTTCCAACTATTATTTTCCTTCTTTGAAGACAGAAAGATACGAAAGAAGCATTAAAAGAATATTGATTAAAATACTTTTTTTGTCACAACAATTATATAATTCCGCTAAAATCGCGTTAAGCGTGATGACATTCATGTAAGAATATTCTAATATACATCGTACAAGACATTTAAATAAATGTACGCACATATATACATATATACAGTATTTTCCGTCTCTAAATTATCGTTCAAATTATTTCCTCATACGAGATCTGTGTAAACCTTTGTATATATGTATACGTGCACATACATTGTGGTAACTTCACTTCTCGTGATTTTCTCGTTCATCATAAACGAAAGTGCTCGCATGTAACCAGCAACTGCCGTCCGGTCTCGGTATCGTTTGTAATCATTGTAAAGTCATTCCGCGTGCTTAAGAGAAGGCTCGTTTATCGCGGAGCATAATCGGTAGAAGATTTCGCGCAACATATGGCTCGCAAAACGTATTTTTCCATTCAACCGTTATCGTCGAAGGTTGATACCGAACAGAAGTAACGTTCGTCTGAACATATCGTGCATCAATTATAACATGGAAATGAGCGGGTCGGTCTCACCTCTGTTAAGTTAGAACTCTTTAGGGGAAGCGCCAGAACTCTATCAGTTTTATCGAAATTTCGAAAATCAGATGCTATCTTCGCAGAGGTGTCGGTCTCGGGGTCGATGAGATTATCTGTCGGTAGCTGAATTATTCGTACGAACGATAATTCGATTCAGGAACGTCATTCAGAACATGAGAGGTACCGAGGAGTCCGCGAATCATTCGTTCCTTATTTATGGATTATGACCTTATGTTATGAACTGCTTGCTGAACGACCGTTTCCCAGGATTTTTCTCTTTCAAAGAGCACCGGCCAAGTCTCATCTCCAATCATATTCTCGCGCAATCTTAGTCCTTTCGTGATGGAATTTTCAAGTGGAAAATTTCATAGTGTGGTGAAATCCATTTTTTATATTTTCAATATTAACTTCTTGAGCATAATTAAAGTATGAAATATGAAGCGAAGGCTATGTTCTTTCCGTAGCAAATCTTAAAAAATTTTCATAGAAGAAAAATATATTTCATAAAAATTTTATTATGAAGGATTAATATTAATATTATCATGATTATTCGTGTTTTTCTCGAGTAAACTTCATTGTCTCATACATACACATACAATCGACTCCAAATATCTCTCGGGATGAAAATTATCGGTCGGAAAATCACGGGCCATGCTATGTCGGTTGTTATCGTTCTATCACGCGCTGCGAATCCTCGTTAGCAGTTACCACGCGCGGGCGTCAGCTAATTAATTAAGAAGTTTCTTAATTAAGAACGCGTCCGCCATTAATCGCGATGCGTTCACCGTACAATCACAAGCCTGAAGTGCCAACGGATAAAATGACAATAGATAGGTGACTATCGTCGCAAATTGAAGATTCGTGTATCGTTTGCACAATAAAATTATTTGTGCGAAATTCCTTTTAATGTTACCCGTATCTGCTCGACAAAATTGACTCGATAATGAGCACGCTATACACGATATTATCTGATATCTCGCAACTTCGACATTTGCCTTATTGCCGATAAATCGTTTGCAAGATCAAGAAGCGAAACTGTTTCATAATTAGATATTACATATATTCGGGAGTCGACCTCGACGAGATCGCCCGAAACTGAGATACGCTTAGACTTGAGCGAGAAGCGAGCGTAGCGCGAATCCATAGATTCACTGGAGGAACGAGTTTAGGGAATAAACTCACGTGATTGTAATTTTAATGAAACGTTTGTAGTCATACAATAGGAGCGAGCGACGAAGCGTATTCCGCAACTACTTTCGGAAATCTTCGAATATATCCTTGAATTACTGCCTTTTCCGCGTTTCGAAAATCTTAAACAGCTTCTTGCTAGAAGCCCTCGCGAGATCGGAAATCTTGGACGCGGACGGCGGAGATCTTTAGCGCGAGGCAGAGGACATTCGCAATGCGGTTAACTATCGCCGACTCTCGAACTCCCTACTTTCACATTAACAATAAAGAATTAACTAACAAGATTTAAGAGACAGAAAAACTGATGGCCGCGAGAGTTTAAAAAGCGATCGTAAGCGAGATACTTCGTTGAGATTTTAGAATTACGAGTAGCGTGACAACGACACGAGCGAGAACAATGACAAGAGAATAAAAGAGATCGATGAATTTCGACCGGCTCAAATCGTCGTCGTAGGCAGACTAATTCCGACTGCGGAAACTCGCTCTCTACCGATGGCAATAATAAAGGTTTTTTTATACAGATCGTTCGAGAATCGGGTTGTTTGTCACAGTTTTTTAACTTGAAGGACAGCGCATGAATACGCACCGATCGGCTGAACGCGACGCTATTTACTCGCTCGTGTTTTAATTTAACGATTACCGTTTCAATTTCGGCGAAAACTGTTGAAATCTCGAACAATATAGATATGATAAAAAATTAAGCCGGAAGACATCAAACTCTTTGCACAATATAAGGTCATAGAATTTTTGTGATTTATTTTATTAACTTATTTATTTTATTTTATTAAGATTCCTTAAATTTAGATATTTCGAAAATTTTCACGAAAATAGATAATTTTTTCATTACAACATTTTCAATATTAGATATTTTGGTAATTAAATCGATCGAAATATTAAAATTACGAGCACACCCTTCCTTCCCTTCCCCTTTTATTCTTGGAGGTGAGCAAGCACCTTTCACGAAACAGCGTAGGCAGGAATCCGGCGTTTTTACGTCTCGCGAGAACCGCGTGAAGGGAGACTGAGGGTATAATGCTTAGCCAAGGACCGTTAGGCAGAACGGGAATATGTTGGCGCCTCGTCTTTGGCCGTTCTCCAACGTCTCTCGCAGATCGTGCACGCGCGCTACCGAGTCGCCAAACCGGCAAGCGATGCCGCCGGCAAAAGACAACGACTATCACATGAGCGTCGGCAGGATCTTTCTCAAGAATACACAGAAATGAAATTGCGGCTATCTATAATCCATTCACTTTTCCTTTCGAATCATGCTACATACATATATATTCATATATATTTCACACACATACTTTAATATATTTTATTTTCTTTGAAGAATCTAAAATTATACCTTGAGTTCGAGATATTCTAAATCCACTGCTTACAAATTGATCCGATAATATTAAATTGATTTTCCTGCGGTAAAATTTGTAAAATGATTTACTACTATACATATAATATAAATATTTTATTATAGTTTGATATATATAAATACATATATTGGACTATAATAAAATATTTAATATCCCAGGGCTATATATAAAATATGTGTGTAAGAGATGCGATTGCATCCCTTCGCGACACCCGTGGTTGTTAACCCAACAAGAGCAAGGCGAGAGGGACGTCACGCGCAAGTGCACGCGTGCACGTTTGATAGAGATAGGTATGCGGCGGGATGCTGCGAGGAGAAAGAACCCGTTGCATTTATAGTTCAGGGTCAGCACACTCTTGCGCGCGACTTCGCCTTCGGACGAATTCGGCCCTCCCTCTCACGTCGTTTCTTTGCTCCTTTTATTTTTTTTTTCTTCTTTCCTTCTTCCTTTTTTTCTCTTTACACTTAACCCGTCGACTTTCTCCTGTTCCCGACAGAATGCAAGCGCATCGATTCGCAGCTTAAAGTAAAGATCTATGGCGAGCAGCCATAGATGGCTGAATCGGTGAAAAGATTTTTTATTGAAACAAAAGAATCAATTTATCGCTCTGTGAAATAAGATGCTGACTTCGTGGATCGCTCTTTGTCTGTCGAAATGCAAGACGAAATTTCAGATAAGATTCAAAAATGTGCTTTCGTAGTTAAAGTCTCGAATTAAAGCTCTATTAAATTCTACTGTAAACTTAAAACAAAAAGTAGAGTTTAATGTCATTATAAAGCATGAAACTTCTGATACGCATTTTTAATCACAAAGATAATTTATCTTGTTTAAATCAAGTTCAAGTCGGCAGAGATAAAGAGCGAACCTGAAAGGTAAGACACACCTGAACCTGACCGCCGCCAGTCTGAAGGTTCTCACCGCACGTAAACGACTTACAACTCGCCCCGCCGCCGCCACCGAAGCGGAGAAAAGTTTTAACGGTAAAAGTTTTCCGGTAGTTTAATTACTTGGAAACAATTCCACCACGCTCAACTCTTCCTACCCTGTGTAATAGAAGTGCTACAACTTCTAAAGTAGTTACACACACACACACACACACACACACACATAAATACATGCATGCACGCACCATCTCTCTCGCAAGGAGAGATCGATTTATTCTCTCGGTCGGATATCTTGCGTTTCTCTATGTCGGAGTAGGCATATATATATTTTTCTTTTTTTTTCAATTCTGTCTGTTATATTACAAAATAATGAGATTTCCAATTCAAGAAGGAATATTTTTCCCGTGAAAAGTTCTGTCGCGTTCGCAAATATAATTCCTGCACATACGCGAAAGTGAAACGGCAACTTGAGTCAAAGTTCGACTGCTCGTCTTGCAACCAGTAAGTTCGGTCATACTCTTCCGCTCTTACGAGAAGTTGGACAACGAGAGCACCGTGAAAGATTACTTGCAGCAGTAGCGACTTGAGAGAGCTCGCGCTCGCATCCGTCGCTTCGGAGGGGTGTCGGATGCGCCAATGGCTCCGGGGAACTTGTTCCCCAAGAGTTCCAGCGTTCCTAACGAAGTAAGTTTCCAGTCGTAAAGCGGAAGTGGCCATCACGCCGCGTTCGACAAACTTGCTTGCGTGGACTTTTAGTCGCGTGTGTGTGTGTTTCGGAATCCTTTATCGCATCTCACGCGTGAAATGTGCAGGACGTCGCGAGAAAATTAGAAGGGAAACGAGATAACGGATTGCATCAATGTACCTCGGTCAGCGAACATGCAAATTTTACGTCTTTCATGTTTTTCGCTTTCCTTTTGAAATCCAGTACACACGTGAATGATTAAAGAATACTGTTGAATTATTCATTATTTTTCATAAACGAAAACGTTATGTTTTGCATAGGTTTAGCTTCTTTTTTTCAAACAAAGTTTAAATATCCCGGTGCAATGTTAATTATATGAAAAATGTATCATATATCAAATTAATAGAAAAATGTCGTGTGTGTGTGTTTCGGAATCCTTTATCGCATCTCACGCGTGAAATGTGCAGGACGTCGCGAGAAAATTAGAAGGGAAACGAGATAACGGATTGCATCAATGTACCTCGGTCAGCGAACATGCAAATTTTACGTCTTTCATGTTTTTCGCTTTCCTTTTGAAATCCAGTACACACATTAATGATTAAAGAATACTGTTGAATTATTCATTATTTTTCATAAACGAAAACGTTATGTTTTGCATAGGTTTAGCTTCTTTTTTTCAAACAAAGTTTAAATATCCCGGTGCAATGTTAATTATATGAAAAATGTATCATATATCAAATTAATAGAAAAATGTCAAATTAGTAATAAAAGCACAATACAAAATAATTATGAGTTTCGATAAGTTATGGATTCGTGCGTTGCGTACTTTTTAATTTGTTGTGTACTAATTAATTAATTAAAAATTGACACCATCGCGACTGTATTTTTAAACAAAATATAATTATATCGTCTTATATATGTATAGAGATCACAGCTACAACTATACAAAGTCAACGACTTTTATTCGCTATGTTATATGCGATGTTAAAATTTATCGAGCGATCGTAGTCTTAAATGATTTAAACCAATTTATGGTACTTACGGTGAATGGCTTCAGCTTCGAGTAGTCGACGAAGTCCAGTTTGCGATCTTGCATAAACTCGATCGGCATGGCGTCTTCGTGCAACTCAGCGCGTGCCACGAGAGGATAGAAAGTCTAGAAACAAACATGCACGATCCTCTCATTCCATTTTATGTAAAATAATTTTAATTGACGCAATCTTCTTGATAATATTTATAATATTGCACTCAGAATTTTAATTTTAAAGTCTACAAAAAACCAAAAAATAAAAATTTAATATTATATAAATGTAATTACTTTTGCGTCATTGAGCCCTCGCACAAAATAATTAAGCTCGCTCAATCAAAGCATTAAAATTTTAACGAGCAAAAAAGCATCGAGCCAATGGAACGCGCTGTTTTATAACGGTCGAATTGTGTCGATCGTAAAATTTATTCAACAGGAATGGAGAATCGGATATTTCATTAATTAACCACGGACTGATTAATATCCGAATAGGGGGAATTGCAAGCATTCCTCAATTATCATCGATAAAATATGAAAGATTTGCATTAAAAATAATAGCCCGTCGAATTATACAGACTTTTATGTAAAATTTGAAGGAAATCACACGTATAACAAATTACAGCGGAAATTTCACATATATTATCCGTGATTAAGATAAAAATTTTTTCAACGATATTGCATAATCTGTGTACAATCTATGAAACATTTCTAAACGAAACTCTCTCTCTCTCTCTCTCTCTCTCTCTTGTCTAAAAAGTTGTAAAATATTTTCACGTGAGTGAAAAAAAAAACTTGAAAATATGTACGATGGTAGACTTTCGATACTTCTTTTTTATTTTTGGATTGATTCTCTGATATTTCTAATGTCGAATTTAATAAAAATATGATCAAATATAATTACTTTTTTAATATTCAAACTTTTATATCTTTTTGCAAAATTTAATAAGACAATAAAATAAGTTAAATTGTAAAGACCATCTTGTAATGCAAGAATCATTGCAATGGCTCGATATTTTTATTAAAGAAGGATAAAGTTCTAAAATCATCCAAGAATCCGTAAGTACAGTAGTTCATTTGTACTCACAAGAGCTGGCCAGGCAATAGTATCGGCGACTGCCGTGGCGCCTCTGAGCGGTTTCCCGTTAATGCGGTGCTGATGGTGGTTATTGTTCGCGTGATTGTGATGATCGATGGGGATGAGACTAGCGTGTCTGGGGTCAGGTCGTTCGGCCCAGTAGAGACCTCGTTCAATGAGAAAGAAGGAGAACACGGCATCCCTGTGAGGCGACAACCACTCCCTCCTTTGCCACTCCACGTCGTCGTATTCTACGAGAACCTGCAAACATAGATCAAGCGCATGTAGTCAACATGTACAATATGTTAAAGAGAGCGATTAGAATTTAAATTATAATAATAAAAAATTGATCTCTAAAACAAAGTATGTCAACTTTTAATAAAAGTGAGCTGACAATACAGATATTGATGATGTATCTATAAAGTAAATTATAATACTAATTTTTCCCTTTATAATAATAATAATAATACTTTAATTGTTACAAATATGTTGTAATGTGTGCAGAAACGGGAGCTACCGAGATATAAAATCTGTGTAGGTGTAGATTCTATTTATTCCACGGAATCGCGAGGGGTTAAGGATTAAATCGCTGTCGATAATGAGCGGTTATCATGCGAACGATGCACGAGGCGGGACCTCTTCAACTATCCACGTAACGATCATCCAGTTAATTATCAGCGTCTATTATCGCGATATTCATGCGTGTTAATGTGTTATCGAGCTCATTCGATTCTCCAGAAATGCATACAACGAATTGGCGTGTCGATGGAGAGATTGTCTCGAATTTGCCGTATATATTTATACAAGGAGAACGAGGTATACACAGGACAGGCGCGATTAATATGTATTATTCATAACCTCTGGCTTGGAGCAGAAAGTGCAGGCTGCGCTAGGATAACAAAGGGTCAGAAGATGGGATATAGTAGGATACGCACGCTCGGTTTACTCTCAGGCTTTGTCAATGCGACCGGATTCAATATGGAAAGCGCGTTGTGAATTGAATCACGGATGGTCATTCTGTGATTCGTAGTTTCTACGAAAATGTACATATGTCCTACTTTATGCAAAATCTAAGTAAACGCCTACTCATAATTTTTTTTTTTTTTAATTTTCGACATAAGATATATTTAGGAAATAAAATTAGGATTATTATTATAGAAAATAAAATTACTCTTTAAAATAAAATCCATTCGAAAATTAAAAAACCCAATAAAAAACTAAAATCTTGTTGCCTATGAGAATTTCTGTGAAGTTTAATTCGTGCAGAAATTTATTACTTTTAATTTGCTTATGTAATTAAAGAAAATATCGTCACGATATTTTTGTGATAAGAAAAAGAAAGAATAATATAAAAAATCCTTTTGTTCATATAAGATCAATGCAGAAAGATGTACGTGTGTATTTATAGGATGACATTTCTCTCTCTCGCAAGCAAATATTTGTCTTTAGGTATGCTCGGCATACCCTGTGATATCCCACCCTCTCGTTTATCCGGTGCACCGGGGTCATCGTAATCGTAAGGAAAACGCGTGACTCGTTGCGGTCATGGTGTGTCAGCCAATTAATTTATAAATCAGCATTTACGAGCGGAGCGAGCTCGTAGAAATCACCGCGCCGTGACTGGAGATACGTGATTCAGTATCTGGCCAATATCGTATATTATTTGCAATTGTTCTGATTATAATCACGTATAAGACATACCATATAACAATTCAATTCCATTTTTTGAAGCCCAAGAGATAAGAAAGTGACTTGTATAAATATAAAAAATATATATCAATTGTGTGTCATTAAAAGAAAAGTATTTAAAAACATACATATCAGAAAAAGTATTCTTTTAATTTCGGAAACGGGCAATGATTTTATTTGTAGACACAACGTCTGTATTTTATATCATTATTTATTAACACATCAATTTTATTCTGTTCGTAACATCAATTTATTCTGTTCTTTCCATAATTAAACAAGATAGCGCAATGTGTAAATTTGTATGACCATAAAAAATTAATTGATGTTTAAAAATGGTGGGTTGGACAAACTTTGATTTCGGTATCTCTATATCGTGCCCTACGTCGCGGATATCGCAACAATAATTCGTGGCCATTATTAATCGAAGGCAAGAACCCTGAGATGAGATATAGGCGGTTCGCGCGATTTCCGGGTACGCGAGTGGAGCGTGACGGCGCATAATTGCAAAACGTTAATCGGTTAATTAATAAATAAATATCTACGGGCGCAACGGGCGTTAATAATTGACGAGGGACGCGCCGCGACGTGCCTCGTAAACGATATACGAATGATTAATAATAACGCAATCTCGCGAGCACGCCTGCGTTTAATGGCGCTACCGCTGGCACGCAATTTCGACGAGACATTCGGATGGACTATGTCCGGAATTGTAATCAATTTTCGCAGGAATCTCTCTTAGATATATTTCTCATCTGAAATATATAAGATACGACGATCAAGACACGATAAATCTTTTGCCAGTTTATCGACAAATATCAATATTGACTTAAAAAATCGCGATTAGCTCACAACTGATCACAGCTGATGATAAAAAGAAACAATCAGTATTTTTCGTTTGATGAAAAATCATGACTTTTAGTAATGTGATAACAAATTAAATAAACAAAGTAAAAGTTTAATCAGTGCAATCTGTCAAGATAATCTTTGCTTCAGCAATATATCTTGTTCCTCGGAAACAATTCGAGCGAATGGAACGATCAGCAATCGAACAGGACATCTCAGGACGACACGCTCGGTAATCCTAGGACTATTTCAGAGTACGAGAACTATATCAGAATGCAAGAACGATCTCTCGCTCATCCGCATCCCCGGCGGTCCTCGGGGATGGTGGCGATATTCCCAGTATCGAGGCTGGTTTCAGGGTACGTTTACCAGGTGGCAGTATCTCTCGGAGTGCAGAACCATAATGGCCGCCAAGACCATCATGCTCCGCCTCTTGGTGAATGCCAGAGTACCGCCCAGATGGTTTCCTGGGCAACCATCAAGTCGGCCATTTTGCTGTCACGACCTACCACAATTTTCTCCAACGACCATGGACGAATGGTCTTCCCCTTTACTGAATTCTCCCCTTCTAAACGGCATTCCACCCCCCTTGATCCCCTTTCTTGCCCCCACTACCAGACAGCTCCCAGCGTGGTACCAGACCCACGCTTAGTCCAGACGGAGATTAGGAACTGGACGACTACGTTCCACAAATCATCGTGACTCCGACTATGCCCGATAATTAATAATAATAATAATAATAATAATAATAATATTAATAATAATAATAATAATAATAATAATAATAATAATAATAATAATAATAATAATAATAATAATAATAATAATAATAATAATAATAATAATAATAATAATAATAATAATAATAATAATAATAATAATAATAATAATAATAATAATAATAATAATAATAATAATAATAATAATAATAATACTGTTATCTATACTAGTTTCATGTGACACTATAATAATAATAATAATAATAATAATGAAGAGAGGGCGGCAGCAAAGAAAATTTAAAAATGGCTTAAATATGCTTGAAGCTCAAAAAAAATATTCTCAATAAAAATATTCAACTCAGTTCATTCTTAATTAAATAAATTTCAAAATTATATTTTTAGATAAATAATCAAAGAATTACTACTTTTTTTTAAAGTATTCGCATTCAACATAGCTAATGGGTAATATAAAAATGTTCTGGTAAGATATTATTTGACTGAATTATACAATATTTATGAATTATACAATAAATATTTATAAATTATACAATATTTCTAAGCATAGTAAAGTAAAATGCGTCCAAATTGCTAATTATTGATAACAATATAATAATAATTATTAAATACACATAGTACATAATATTTCGTGATAAACGTTATCAATAACGCTGTTTAATGCTGATACGTAAAAGTAAAGAACCCAGTACGCGATCGATCGCGGAAAACCTTCATTACTGTTCACTACATCAAGATTCAAACAGAAGAGAGAAGACAAGAGGTAAGAATTTTATTATACGCTCTATAATACAAAATCTTTTAAAAGCACTCAGTAACTGATATTAAGAAATTACACAATAAATTAATGGGAAAGAATTTGAAATTTTATATTTATTAATCATTTTAAAGAAAACACAAACTACATTTTAATAACTAATATTATACCTTGACGGAAAAAACGCACATATGTTAAATATAATAATACAAAGCGAATCATTATTAGCAGTAACTGTCATTCATGATAAAATTAATACATTTAATTTAATGTTTATATTTTCGGTTAACTTTTAGTCATAATATCGTTAACAGAACTCTTTTCATTATTCAGATGCACTACATTTAAAAATTTGACAAGAACATTAAATTTAGTGTTAAAAATAATTACATTATTATAGTAATACTTTACATTATCAATATTATATATAAATTTAAAAAAATATATTATCACTACAAAGAAAAATATTTATAATTTGAAGCTATATTAATTTTTCTTAAATTGTTTTACATATACTTATTCTATCTTTATATAGTTTAAAGATCCATTACGAGAGATAAACATAATATTAATATCATATTATCTCATAAAATTTTGAGTTTATTATAAAACAGGATATCTTAACTAGATTTGTCTCTTTTATAGGTCTACGGGAATGACGCGCGCGACCTTGTTCACAGTGGCATCGATTTTTCCATTTTGGCCGCGAGTGAGAACGAGATATGCGAACGCGAAACTCTCCAAGCATACAAGCGTTTAGTACAGACAAGAGAGAAAAAGAGAAAAGAGAAAGAGTGAGAAAGAAAAGAGAGAGAGAGAGAGAGAGAGAAAGCGAGCGAGTAACAAATCAATATCATGTCAAGCGCCGCGCGCGTGCACGTATCAATACGGCCGGCCGGTTTCCTGTTACTTCGCCGGTCGTAACAACATTGGCATGCCGATTCAATATTCGATCCACGAGGAACGCTATGACGTAAGTCGCGTCTGTCTCGTTTCCGCACGTCCCTGCGACCTGTCACAGCGCGGAACCCATTTTCCTTCTCACTGCGCGAGAGAACTCGCAGTGGTAACGCCACGCGTTTGTCAGACGCGTCGTAGGAAGCTAACTTTTCTTTGGCTAGCTGTCGCGTTCCGTTATGCTCACATAGCTTTCGGACAAATTCACACGCGACTCTCTTCTTTCTATTGATTATCCCGTCACGACAAATTATCGCACAGAAAAAAAGAATTTTTTTACGTTTACTAAATTTATTTTTTCACGTTACACACTGTATCCATGCTAAAAATAAACTTTTGGGAGTATTTTTGCAAACTTCACTCAAAATAATGATTTTTTTATATACCTTGCTTTGAATAATTTATTCCGATTTAGCGTTTACGAAAATCAAAGAGAAAGATCAACAAAGAATGACTTCTCTCATTAGAGGTGGCATTATTTAAGTAAGTATGGAATGTCTTCTTTGTTCAGTGATCTATTCAGAAAATATAAATTAAAAAAAATTAGATTTATCTTTTCCTTTATTCCACTTTCTCCCGTTTTGAGATCGTCTCGTTAATTATTCTGAATCTATTCTTGCGCTTTCTGCAGTCTTATCGTTAACTACTAAATTGGAGGACATGTCAGTCAAAAAACTGACTAGCTGTCCACTTTGTCGGCTCTTAATGTCGAGTCGTTATGCCACTTCCCCCGCACGTATGACGGTACGAATAGTCAACGACTATGACGTCATGAATACAATAAAAGAAAAATTACATTTTCAACGGAAAAAATCACAAAAGCGAACATTTCTTTTGAAAAAAAATTGTAGGTAATTATATATAATAAAAAGGAGAAAAATGGCCTAAATTAATCGAGAGAAAATTGAAAAAGTTAAACATGTTCAGCAAAATAACATTACATTTATGTAATATTTTTAAGACAAAATGTTAATTGCTGCAAACATTTGTAATTAAAAGATTACAATTCTATAATTAGGATATTTTTCCAATGAAAATGCAAATTTAACCACTGTTGTCAATAAAAATGCCATGAGTTTGTTAATGTAAATCATGCATTCTAACTCTTACTCTATTGATATTGATAGATAATGATACTAAACTATTCGAAGCTGATAAGATAGAGAAAGATAGTATAACATAAAAAATAAATTTAGTAAATATAAAAAAATTTGCTTATTTTACGAATTAATTCGTGCTATTATCAAATATGACGTTTAAAATTATCAGAAAAGAGATTGAGCAATTTTTAGCAGCAGTACTCATCATGTTACATACATTACGCGAATACCGCGGATGTAGCCGGCTTTTCAATCAATTCGTTTCGAGCGGTAATGAAAATAATTCCATTAACGCGCATAGGCAGTAAAACACCGCGTAAGGTTATTAAAACGAACGACGGACTTTTATCCGTTTAAAATAACATGTGTCCCTGCACTCAAGAGTCGAATCAACAAGTGGAACAAAAATTTTTCCAACATGCATGAACACGTTGTAATTATACGATATGACGAATTATACGAGCGTGAAACATTTAGAGTAATTTCGATAAAAAAATCATGATAAAAAATAACGAAGGTGTTATATTAAAATATACAAACACACATTATCGTAGTTATCTATTTACACAAGATTAACACATATTCGGATACTCTCTAATACCAAATGGTTAGAGTAAAAAAGATAAGTAAAAGATAGTTGATTTATAAATAAATAAATAATGACAATCGGATACTCTAATACTCGTTAAGCTAGCACTCTCACCACAACAAATTAAAATAAAATATATGCCAAAATTAGGTGCTATTTAAGTGCTAATTTGGTGCTGTATTCTTGATTTTAGTTTTTGAACTATTTAGCAGGAATTCGCGATTTAAAGTGAAGGTGCTAGCTTTCATCAAGCTAGCACCCCCATTATTAAATATTTGCACAAAATTCAAAAGTAAATATATCAGAATTAAGTGCTTTTTAAATGCTTTCAAGAGCAATTAACAAAATTTAGTTATTTATCATTATCATTTAGAAGATATCAGCTAACAAGGACAGTATATGTATAAGAGTAAAGTATTCTAAAAAAATGAGAATATAAAATCCGTTTTAATCTTGATCTATTCCCTGATTTTGATGCTCACAAAATATAAAATTTTGTTAATTATTCTTGAAAGCGCTTAAAAAGCATTTAATTCTGAGATATTTACTTTTGGATTTTGTGCAAGTATTTAATAATGAGTAGCTTGATGAAAGCTAGTACCTCCACTTTAAATTACGAATTCCTGCAAAATGATTCGAGTACTAAAATCAGGAATAGAGCACGTAAATAGCACTTAATTTTGGCATTTATTTTATTTTAATTTGTTGTGGTGAGGGTGCTAGCTTAACGAAGGTGATACTTTATTACATCGTAGTAAAACCGTCATATTAATTTCTGAATAATCCTGAAAATTCATATCATAGCAACTTCGCGATAAAAGACCATAAAACTGAAATTAAAATAAGAAATTTTTCAAACCGTAATAAAAAAGAATAAAATTAATAAATTTTATTTCATTTAATCTGAAAAAAATTTCATCACCAATGGTTGCTGTATGTGTATGTGTATCTTAAGTTTCTTCTTCCTTCATATAATAAATTTTTTTCCGATCACCACGTCGGGCGCGCTGAAACAATGCAGTCGTTGCATCACGAATGCACAGACGAGAGGCGACCAGAGTTCGCGGGAGTTCGCGTTCTCCTCGACTCGCATCGAGGTTCTTTCCCCATTTCATGCTGCCGACACTGACAGTTATTCAGCAGTGCCCGTGGAACCGTTACCGTTCCGAATCTCTCGCTACGTCATTAGTTTTCGTCTTATTCATTCCGCGCACAACCAAATAGAAATTCTTGAATGCGCGATAGAACGCACAGTGGCATTTTTGAGCAGTTACATATATTGAAACGAATGCTGTAAAATATTACAAGTGAAAATTTCTATCAATGTGTTTGCAACTATATTTCTAATGCAGAAATATAGTGATCTATCAAAATGAGATAAATTAGAAAATGTGTCTTTTAAACAGTTGGATGTAAAATTTATAAATTAAAAAACATCCCATCGATTTTATATTATTCTTTGAAGTATGTTTAAAATATTTTTGATGTTTCAGTAAATAACATATAGCTTCGCATTTTCGTGTCTATTATAGGTCGGTATCTACTGTAATAAAGCGATTTCGCGCAATAATCGAGAAATTTATTGCGTGCACATTCGGACATATAATATACTTGTATATAGGATATATCGCCGACAACGTCGATTATAATTTACAGAGCAGAACGCAACTGCGCACGTCGAAACGACGATAACAGAAGAATGCTTTCAGCGAGGTATATATACGTTGGGTTATTTACACAAAAATCTCCGTCATTTTACCGGGAACAAAGGCCGCGCTCGTTCTATGCGAGCCCCAAAATGGAGCCTCGACGACGCGGAGCGAAGATATATCTCGCCGCGCGGCGAGATCTCGTTTTCGTCGGAACGAGGGAAAAAAAAAAAAAAAAAAAAAAAGGAAAAAGGGAAAAGAGAAACCGCCGTAACGAGAAACAGCAGCCGTATATTTTCTCTCGAGAAAGGATAATGCGCGGGAAACGCACGAGAAGGCGTACGATCGGATAAAAAGCGCTCTCTCTCTCTCTCTCTCTCGTCGTTGCGTGTTTCATGCGAAACCCACGAATCGTCACCGTCGTGTCGATGAAACTGCCCGCGCCAAGTGCATCGAGATACGCCCGCGTGTGCATTCGAGAGGCGCGTACGAAGCGCGACACACGCACATATACGGCAGAGAAGCCGACGAGTGCGTTCTTGAAACACGCAAGTCTATCTCCCCGGAAATTACCAGTAGATGAGAGAGAAAAAGTTTATATGAGTGAAAAGGAGATAGAGAATGGTACATAGAGAGGGAGGAAACGAAGTGCGTGTTTCTCTCTATAAAAGAATTTTTTTCTACTCTCATCCTCCCTCGACATCTTTCTCTTTCTGTATTTCCAGCTTTCTCACATAGTTCCTTTGCCTGTACGCTCCTTTTCACGTTTGTTAAATATCTCATTTCTTGCAAAGTATATAAAAATGATATGGAAACTAACTATTATTTATATTAAATGTTATATTTTTCAATTCTGTCTCATTTATTACTGTATGATTGTTAATGTAAAAAATATACTTGTATTTTATTTTGTATTTTAAATATTCATTATTCTATTTTTTCTTTTCCGTATTCATTCATCGTACGATGCAAGAAAAACTAACTATTATTTATATTAAATGTTATATTTTTCAATTCTGTTTCATTTATTATTGTATCATTGTTAATGTAAAAAATATATTATATAAAAATATAATAATTAATATATAAAAATAGTATTTTATTTTGTATTTTAAATGTATTTTAAATATTCATCGTTCTATTTTTTCTGTTTCATATTCATTCATCGCACGATGTAGTGCAGTCACATTAAACTTCTTATCTTAAGTATTTTATCTTATGCACATCGAATGCAATTTTTGCCATTTTTGTTTGCTCTTACCACAGAGTAATAAATCCTAACTCTTTCCCTCTTTCTCCCTTTAATTTGTCGTCCCTGTACCTTCTCGCATATACACCTTTGATGCGATGCCGCGTACTTTAGCGAAAATATCTAGGCCACGTGGAGAGAAGAGCGGCTATACCAGAGAGTAGTTGCATCGGTGAGTGCAACGCTCGCGCATGTGGTTTCGTGAGAACTAAAGAGCAAAAGAGAAAGGTGGGGAAGAGGAGAAGAAAGAGAAAGAGAGAAAGAGAGAGGCGCCGAGAGATGAAGGTAGCGAGGACGAGAGCGGCACGACGCTAGCTAGTGATGGTGACCTCTTTCTGGACCTGCCTGTCAGTAGCAAGTAGTTGCGCGATAAAATACACGGAGAAGCGAGCACAAGTGCTGCAAAGAACTATTTCTTTCCCCGCTCGCTTTTAGAGTACCGTAGTTGCGGGATTTGCAAATGCCGGATGTGATAGTGAAACGGAAAACTGTAACGCGATAAACTATTCGTAAAGAAGCTCATTATTTTTCCTTAGTGGACCGAAGAGAAATAATGAGCCTAAAATATAAGCAAAATGTAGAAATACACACGCGAGGGATTATCCTTATCATTTTAATAAAGTTAACATTTTAATAAATTGTCTTCGATAATGGATTGTAAAACACAACAATCAACATCTATCACTAAAATGACATGAACTAATTCAGAAATAGTTAACATGGAATTCAATCTTGCTGTAATAAGAATATAATATATGTATATTTTTATATCTTATATATTATATATATTATATGATATAGTATATATATATTACCTCTCCTGTATATCGCGAGCAAAAACAAAACCAGGCCAGGGCAATCGCGAGAAGGTTTTTAAAAAAACCTTCCTTTGTTTGAGAAAAATACAAAAAAATACATATACCATGCGTATTGTTCGTGTTTGTTGCATATTTTTGTTTTACGCGATCTCTATAAAGATTTTTAAAATGTTGAATTACACTACACACATGTGAAATAATTGCTCTTTTGACAGAATATGCACACATCACATATGTTATATACATATATACATTTTTTAATTATTTCTTTCTTGAATATTCTGTTATATAAAACCTGCATAAAAAATATGAAATATATGTGGTATAGTTTTTACCAAAAATATATATATAGAAAAAATACACGACCAAAGAGAAAAACTACATAATTCTCGACAAATCCAGTCACTCTCGTGACTACGAAATCTGAATGTATTTTTGTAGCACAGTGAAACAATTCATGCAAAATCGCTTTGGATATGAATTCGAGCGGAAACAATAGTTCATCACCCAATGGCACATACCTATCCTCTTTTTACCATCTATCCTCCCCTTCCGCCCCTCTCGCGCGCGATACCTATCCAAATCAAACTTTTAGTTGTACATATTTCTACGGTGCTTTTCCCTCCTGTCAGTACTTCGGTATCATACGTCGGACTCTCTGTCATTTCTCGCCTGTCAACATGCGTACCCATTTTCAGTATTATCGAAAGCTTTGTTGTGCGTTCTCGCGTTGGCGTTTACACTCGTTTGTGACTCGTTGATGACGGTGTGAGAGAGAGAGAGAGAGAGAGGAAAATGTAGAGAAAAGGAATAGGCAGCATGACAAGGGAGGGGGTGTCCTCTTTTCCGTTCGCGTACGTATGACAGCGTGCTAGTGTGCATGCGGGGATACCACCACCGGAAGTTGGAGGCCACCGCCTGACCTTGCGTCGGTCGGTCGGTCGGTTTCAACTCTGGCGAGCAGCCCCGTTCAAACACTCGATTACATATCGGGTGTCTCGCGAGTGTCGCGTTGATGCGAGCCGATACTATGTTCCTCGAGTTTGTCAGACATGTTGGTCGCGACTTCGGTTAATGGATTTACGAAAAATATTTGGAGACTTTAAATTATTGCGTGATTGTGACAAATAACAAAGTTTACGAAAGTGTATCGTTAAAATGTCAAATATTTAAAATAAATAATGTAACAGTAGTATTTAATAAATATTGACTTTGTAACAATTGTCTTGTATATTAATAAGATAATTAATTTAAGAATATTTATAGATATGAATTCTCTTAATTGTTGCAATGTAAATAAAATCTCCCAGTATTTTAGAAATACATTATCTTTTGTGCACAATCTTTTTTGTCATTGCATTAAGAATTGTCAACAAAGAAATCGAATAAAATATAAGTATAATTAAATGCTGCTATGATTATTTATCTCATTAATTATTAGTAATTTAAATTGCATACAAAACATATAGATGATATCTGGTCTGTAAATTTGCGAAACATATTGATTGTGCGGAAAACAAAATATCTTCAGCTCACAGCCAACGAAAATTGCAGTCTTTAACACAGCTGTGCAAGTATTGATCGTCTCGGTCTCTGGTATATTTTTCGAACTTTCTGCGTAACATATTTCGAGGACGTTTTGAGACTTTGGCACTAGCAACAACCTGTCGCGACGAATCGAAATATCTGACACGGACTTCAACCGATATGTGGCAAATCCGACGGGGAAAAGCAGGTCGTTCTACTTGAGAAGATATCGATCGATACAATTTTAATCGTTATATACCTGAATACTCGTATACTTGGACGGGCGAAAAGTTGGCCGCTGTATAAGATCGGATATGGACCCCTTTAACAAGTTGGAACCGTAATATAGGGCATTCAAGCCGATAGCACAATATTTCCCTTCTCTCCACAAACGATCGGATCTTTTTCGTCGCGAAAGGAAGAAAGAAAGATTTTCGTCATAATGATTAGCTAATTAAATGAAACTAATTTATCCAATGATCTTTGGCAGTAATAAAAATTTCCTTCATAATTTCCTTTCATTTATTTTCTTCGTCGGAATTTATGTTATCATTTAAGATGTTAACGCGAATTATAGAGACAAAGAGACGATTTATATACGGATAAATGTATAATGTCGATATATTTAAAAAGTGGACAAAATAAATTCATGTTAGTCTTAGCCCGTAAAATTTTCTCTTTCCCAACTACTTTCCACGTCATAAATAATAAAATTTAAACATCAATGGCATATTAATTCTTAAATCTTTGTCAAACATTAATATGTCAATTTCTATAGATATTTTAAAATCATAATTATAACAGCCACTCTCTAAATGTAAATGATATTAAATAAATCTAAATTAAGAAACTCTAAAATAAATTTAAGTATATTGAAACAAGTATAAAAATTTTAACTTGGAGACTAACTTAACATTTGGATTATTAATTACCAATATTTTTTAGATATTATAATCCAATTACATTTTATAATATGTCTAATTTCAGCTAGAAACTCAGCTAGTATAATCCCTCCTTTCCTATATCGAGGAAAATGGAAAACTACAAAAATTCTTATAAATTCATGATTGTTTCATAGTCATACATTGTTTGTTATTCATAATACATTCACGTAATACATGAATAGCACAATAACACATACATATAATAGTTGTTATCATCTGCATTCCAACGAAGAAAATAAAATCTTGTGCGATTCCCACGTTACATATATTCGGATGTCGATTCGAAATATATCGCGTCGGCTCGTAAATAAATAACAGCTCGTGGAAACTAGGCTTTGGGGAGCAATCGATAATCACAGGCATGTATCCACGCCGCGTTTTAACGCTCGCACGGGCGTCGCCGGATTACACGAGATTTCCCGTGTGCGAATGTGTATATACGCGCTAGATATATGTGCGCACACACACAACTTATTCGTGCATAACATCGTCGAAGCCGACGATGTTGGGTAGCCACGTTACGCGAAGAAGGACGTAAAGGCGGCGCCTTGAATAAATCACTCGGGAAAACACAAGATCGCAACGTAACACTAAACCGGAAAAACGTCAAGCGAATAACGCAAATACGTCTTGCTCCTATGCAAGTCGTGTAACTCTTACATCATGTTGATGTAAAAAAAAGATGTAAGTGAACGATAGCGGATATCAAAATCAGAGTTATATTTTGTGATATCATGATCTAACGTGCAGATATAAAATGACTATTTTTAATATTCTACAAATTCGATGATATAAACTGACGATGTTGTGATATAGATATCTATGTCATCCTTAATGTGTTATATCTTGAATAAAATTCGAGGATTATTTTATTGCACCGTATTAATTTAATAAATGTCGTAGAGTAATGGAAACGAACATATATATATATATATATTAAAAGATTAAAAAGATATCCTATTCTTTCATTCATCCATTTTCATTAATAAAAGAAACATGCGTATAAAATATAAATTAGAAAAACTCCATTAACAAGATTGCAAAAGATATGCCGTTATTTACTCATTTTTCTACGCATTTATATTTAACATAATAGTTTGGAGAGAAAGAGAGGTGTTAGCCGTTATATATTTAAGTGACACCACGCGTGGGGAGCGAGCGCATAAACACGCTGGCTAAAACAACACGTAGGTGGTGCGAGCGATCGAGCTGTCAGCTATAATTAAAGGCATTTTCATTAATTTTGTGGTGAAGCAACGCGCCAGGATCAAACGACGAGAACTGCCAGACTGTTCAAAAGGGGCGGCGCGCGTGAAGTCTCAACTATCTTACTAATTTAATCCCACAAATATTTATATCGAGACTTACGATACAATACTGCAAAACCTTTCCTCATCTCCATAAAGTTCGCCCCTGTTATTATAGAATTAATTTAATGACTTATTTTTTAAAAATAAAATATATAATCATAATAAATCAGTTTTTATATGTTCAATCAATATACTACTTTTTTCAATTATAGTAATTATTCTCTCTCTCTCTTTTTACACAATAAATAAAAATGTTAAATGAAATCGAATAAATAAAAATTAATCTAACCCTCGAAAATGTAAAAGTCCTATGTCGGAAGGTTAATCCGTTGATAACTCGTTTCGAGTTCCAGGGCGTGACGCATGCGATTAATTACCGCGCTCCGCAAAAAGGGACACTTTAACGCGGGCGTGCGGACATAAATGCACACGCGCGAACCTCGAGCGGAAGCTCATTTGCCCAACGACGACGAGGTTCCCTCGACCGGCAAAAACATCTCGTGTCGTCGCGAGTGCGTGTGCGCGCGCTGGTAACGCGAAAAACGGATTACGCGAGGAATCTCGTTAACGATACTGTTAATTAATTTAATGCGATTTCCACCGATAATCATTAGAGTGAATTAGCGCTTCGCAAGAATCGCCCTTCCACCACCGAGTCTCTACAGGATTCGTCGCTCATCAATTAATTAAATATATCGTTAGTTTCCTTTTAAAGGTTTAAATTAAGGTTTAAAACCATTCCCTCTCTCTCTTTCCTTTTCTCTCTTCTGTAAAAGAAATTAAGATAAATTTAAATAAAAATGAATTGAAAAATGATAGTTCCTGCATTAAATTAAATTTATTAATACTTAATTTTTGTAATTTATTTTGTTAAAATTATATTCTTGATAATTCCTTATAAGTTCACCCCAATGCCTTGATATCACTAAGGAATACCTGGTGCATGTATGTTCATGACAGTTGAATGATGGAAGGTGGAAATATGGAAATCCAAAAATAGCAACCCGACGTGAGCACGCTGACGACGCGGACATTCCCGACGGGGAAGCGAGGGAACGGGAGTGGAGATTCGATATTTCAAGCCCTACACCCATATCTGGGCGTTGCCCGATAAACCGGGTTGTCGCGGAGCGCGTGACCAGGAGCTATGGACGAGAGAAGAGAATCGACGAGGAGTGCCGAGTAATCGCGAACCATTGCATCGATATACAAGATGACCCGGAAACACTGAATGCCCATCAATTTTGGCGACAAATTTGAGGGCAATTGTTTTGAGAAATTTTTAGTTATATTAAAAACACAATTATATTTAATTAATTAGAATGTGACCTAATTTAATTTAAAGTTAATAAAAATTAAATTAAATTTGTTGCAATCAATTTATTAAATTTAATATTGATGTCAAATGTTTTTAACAAAATTAAATCTATTTGTGTAATTAAATAACTCTTGCATTTGATTCGTCACCATTATTTTTATATTAATAAGATATATATTTTCTGATAATTATAAATCTTTATTTAAAAAATTTTAATTGCACTACGAAACAAAACAGTGTGGTCTGTGTGTGTGTGTTATATATAATTTATACAAATCTCGAATAATAATTATATTATTTATAATTATAATTATTTATATATTAAAAAAACATTTTACATTAAATATTACTTATAATTTACTATTTTACGCACCAGACGAAGTTAACTTGCGCTAGATCAATAAATATCCTACGAGTATTCGATATTTCACGCAAAGATACAAGTGCCGTCATTAATTGAGAATATACTGAGAAAGGAGCGTGCGCGCCGTAGTGGGATTCGTTTTAATTAAGCTCCTCCGGCTAACTGAGAACCACCCTCTCTTTTTGGTTATACAGCACTTCTCTCAGAGCTGAATACACCCTTAGATTCGGATATATTCTCTTGACAGTCCCATAAATTCTATAAAGGATAATAACCCCAGCATGTTGCTCTTCAAACTACTAATAGCATTATCCCGACTCTCGACTTCTTAATTTAATCGTATGATGTCAAACTTATTTGTAGTGATATCCATAAATTCGTGAATATATATTTGCTAAATAAACAATCTATATTTGTAAATTTTTTTTAAAAGCTGAATTTTTTTTTGTCCTTGAATCAATGGTGGGCACATTTCACAATTACATTTTTTCCTCAAACTGTTGAAAGAAACGATAAATCATTTTCTTATCGGTCTAAGAACATTTTTTGTCAATATCTGCCAAGATATCTGAGCTAATTAAAGATTGATTTGTTCACGTTCACGAATTCACGCGTACGGCCTTCTTGCACAGATAGATAACCTCGTGCAACGCGTCTTAAAACGGCCGGAAGGAAATTTTATTGCTCCAAATTGCCGGCGCTGAATGTTCGTGCTCAGAGGCGAAAATTACGCGCCAATTACGTTCGTTGACAGGTCGGTTGCATCGCGGATAAATAGAGCTGTCAATCGAGACGACGACGAGCTTTTTCTTGCCATTTACTTTTGCGTTGCTCGTTATGGTTATCGAGCAGACAACATCTCATCTTTACATAATTAAAACATACGATAAAAAATTGAATACGTTACGACTTTCTAACCACAAGTCCTTAAATTATGTTTCACCATTTAGACGGTAAGTAATCACCGTGTGAAAATGACTTAATTAAGTAATCCAAGCTAAATCATTATTTAGGATACATTTTCTATCAATTAGTCGTAGTGAGCGAGCATGATGTTTAGTCTCGACTATAATTATCATTATGCTCTATTATTAATTACGGTACTTTCTCCTCAATGATTTGTCATTGTCATCAATGCCGCTCCTCTTTTGCGCTTATATACGTGCGTGACTTTATAACGGACTTTATGTCAAAGCGTGAGAGACAAGGGCGTAGGCCGTAGATATAAAAAAATGTAGCACATCATTTTTAGGCAAATGACATTGTATTCGCAATAAAAATTATGTTCAACTCGAAAGATTTAGCAAAGATGGTACTCAAAAGTTAGTAAGAATAATATAAAAGAGTTGTAGCCTTTATTTATCTTCATCGAAACAATACATTTGCGGAAAGCAAATTTTTGCTTTAAACAAGTCCAAGTCATTAGTTGGATATAATTTAGCCAAAAAAGGATTAATTAACACATATAATCGTATAATTATAATTATTTATATATTAAAAAAACATTTTACATTAAATATTACTTATAATTTACTATTTTACGCACCAGACGAAGTTAACTTGCGCTAGATCAATAAATATCCTACGAGTATTCGATATTTCACGCAAAGATACAAGTGCCGTCATTAATTGAGAATATACTGAGAAAGGAGCGTGCGCGCCGTAGTGGGATTCGTTTTAATTAAGCTCCTCCGGCTAACTGAGAACCACCCTCTCTTTTTGGTTATACAGCACTTCTCTCAGAGCTGAATACACCCTTAGATTCGGATATATTCTCTTGACAGTCCCATAAATTCTATAAAGGATAATAACCCCAGCATGTTGCTCTTCAAACTACTAATAGCATTATCCCGACTCTCGACTTCTTAATTTAATCGTATGATGTCAAACTTATTTGTAGTGATATCCATAAATTCGTGAATATATATTTGCTAAATAAACAATCTATATTTGTAAATTTTTTTTAAAAGCTGAATTTTTTTTTGTCCTTGAATCAATGGTGGGCACATTTCACAATTACATTTTTTCCTCAAACTGTTGAAAGAAACGATAAATCATTTTCTTATCGGTCTAAGAACATTTTTTGTCAATATCTGCCAAGATATCTGAGCTAATTAAAGATTGATTTGTTCACGTTCACGAATTCACGCGTACGGCCTTCTTGCACAGATAGATAACCTCGTGCAACGCGTCTTAAAACGGCCGGAAGGAAATTTTATTGCTCCAAATTGCCGGCGCTGAATGTTCGTGCTCAGAGGCGAAAATTACGCGCCAATTACGTTCGTTGACAGGTCGGTTGCATCGCGGATAAATAGAGCTGTCAATCGAGACGACGACGAGCTTTTTCTTGCCATTTACTTTTGCGTTGCTCGTTATGGTTATCGAGCAGACAACATCTCATCTTTACATAATTAAAACATACGATAAAAAATTGAATACGTTACGACTTTCTAACCACAAGTCCTTAAATTATGTTTCACCATTTAGACGGTAAGTAATCACCGTGTGAAAATGACTTAATTAAGTAATCCAAGCTAAATCATTATTTAGGATACATTTTCTATCAATTAGTCGTAGTGAGCGAGCATGATGTTTAGTCTCGACTATAATTATCATTATGCTCTATTATTAATTACGGTACTTTCTCCTCAATGATTTGTCATTGTCATCAATGCCGCTCCTCTTTTGCGCTTATATACGTGCGTGACTTTATAACGGACTTTATGTCAAAGCGTGAGAGACAAGGGCGTAGGCCGTAGATATAAAAAAATGTAGCACATCATTTTTAGGCAAATGACATTGTATTCGCAATAAAAATTATGTTCAACTCGAAAGATTTAGCAAAGATGGTACTCAAAAGTTAGTAAGAATAATATAAAAGAGTTGTAGCCTTTATTTATCTTCATCGAAACAATACATTTGCGGAAAGCAAATTTTTGCTTTAAACAAGTCCAAGTCATTAGTTGGATATAATTTAGCCAAAAAAGGATTAATTAACACATATAATCGTATCTTAATGACGGTGATATTTTAAAATGTATATCTCTGATAATTGGGATCACGAAAGTATGCTACTTCATTAAGAGGTGAAATAAATTTGATATATTATACTCTCGCATTATATTAAAAAGGCATAATTACTATATTGATTAACAATAATAAGAAAATAATAAAATAAGATATAAATATTTAATAATACAAATAAATGAAAATAAAACAAAATAATAGTAGAATAAAATTTGATATCTCGCATTATATTAAAAAGGCATAATTACTATATTGATTAACAATAATAAGAAAATAATAAAATAAGATATAAATATTTAAATATTTAAATAAATGAAAATAAAACAAAATAATAGTAGAAT
>NW_021850397.1:1568957-1575185 GCF_003651465.1 Formica exsecta
ATTATTATATACATTTCAAGAAAGATATAGCTACAAATAAGGATATATAGAAAGGTACGTTATATGCTTTGAACGATATCGACGACGAGAGCGGTACTGTAACGAAGATACGTATATCGTGTTACATCCTCTTTAAAGCGGACCCTCCAGCTAGCGATCGTTCACTGTCGCGAAGAGATACATCACATCGTTGTATCCCCTTTAAGGCAGACTCGTCTAGCTACGCGAGTACACGCTCGCTTGTTCAATCGAGGAGAGACACATTTCAGATCTAGATTACGGAGAAATGTTGAGAAGTAATTTATCCAGAAATTACCAATGGAGATCAATGTATTTTTAAGAGTTCTTATCTAATATAATCTTTTTAACGCGAGAAAACAGATAGAATATATTCGATTCTTGCGGGAATATATATATATTAATATTTTTTCATTGCCATTATGTAATAAACATTTACAAGATAAATATAAAAAAATCAACTGAATGTAAAAATCATAGTTAAATATTAACCGCTTACACAATATGTATTCAAAAACTACACGCATAAAGTCCCAAATTATAATTTTCAAATTTACTTAAATTTTTTGTTTCAAAACTAGTAATTAATAATCACAAAATTCTTAACATATAGATAATTTATCACCATCATCGTCATTAGATAAAAAAAAAATAATATTTTTTAAAAATATTAATTTTTTTTTTCAATATTTTTAATACGTTTTTATCTCTATAGTATAATCTCCGTATCAGTATACAATTTCAAAATATAAATTAGAATATTTCTAACACAAAAAAAAAACAAATAAAAATACTCCGATCTATAATATTTATGCGCTCATGACTATCACGAATGCTATCAATAGTGATATAATATTCATTTAATGAAAAAAAATATTGTCCATAAACAAAATAACCGTCAATATTCGCGCATGATTTTCTTGAACGTAACTAACAATAAGTCATTCGCTACTGTCAAAATAAACTTTATTCGCGGACGTGTATTTCAGAAAAAAAATCCGAGCATTTTACATGCCATTATTGCATATTGATAGAGCAATATGATAGACACGTTTACGTTTAACGAGAGAGAAATAAAATTTAGGAGAAAGAGAAAGTAGATATGCAGAGTCTACATCTCTTTTGAGCCACGTCGCGGGAGAGCCACTTACGCGGCAATTATTTTTTATTACCTCTGTTAAACTATTCGGCGAGACGTTATTGCATTTAGAATGACCGCTGAAAGCGCGTGGCGCGATGGAAGATAATTTATTCAATAACTCGTCATTATTTTGACATTATCCCTATGTATTTAAATAGATACAATTTCAGTCAAAATACTGTTAATTGTCATTTACGGTATATTGTCATTTACGGTATATTGTCATTTACGGTATATTGTCATTTACGGTATATTGTGCGTGGGAGGCACGTAGAAATGCACATCAAAACTGAATTGCGCACAATCAAATTCTAGAATCGTTGCCCATAACTAATTATTAATCTAACTATTAATATAATGTTATATATTATACGAAATATATAATAAAACATTTTAAAGAGAAAAAATGTATTGTACAAAATTTACTTTCGTTGAATAAAGATAATCTCAAGAATCATTATTTATTACATATTCCTTTTCAATATCTAATATTCAACATTTTCAATAATTAAAACATCATTTTTTTCTATTAAAATAAAGTACAAATAGATTTTATTGAATAACAAGATTTGACCAATTAACAGTTTCTTGGCTATTTATATTCCTTTAATTTATAGTAAATCGTAGATAACACAAGTGAATAAAAAGATAGAAAACAGCTAATTTATTCCCTCAAGAATCACGGAAAGGACTATGTATATACGAGTCAACAGAGAAAGCATATCTTGCTTTCGCTAATGACATATATAGTGAAGGATGTCTCGACCGGATATGCGCGTGTATGTCGACACGTGGTGACGTGGTGCACGTGTACGCGCATAGCAAGGGTCGAGCCCATAAACCAAGCTCAAATTCCAGAACAGGTGACTTGGAGTGCTAAGCATTCCATTCAGAAACTATATTATACGTTACAATTAATTCCTAAATCATATTAAAATTCATGTGAAAAATCCTATTATGTTTCGAATATTATTTTCGAAGAATGTAATAAATGATAAATCGTAACATCAACGTTTTATTTTGCAGTTGGATTTTCGTTAATGAAAAAGATTACGATTGGACACTAATCTTTCCTATATAACAGTTTTCAAATCTTAAATATTAAAAATATATATAACTATTAAGCTTCAAATTCAAAATTATCTAAATAATAGAGCTTCATTATTTATTTGTATATTTCTCAGAATTTGATTTGCCAATATTCTTAATTTGACAAATAAAAATTTATTGAATGTTTCTACATTAAAGTTATCATTATTTTTTCTAATTGCACATATTTATCGTTAAATATGTGCTATGTTTGTTACATAATATTGTACGTACAAATGCATAAGACAGATTCATTATCGGTTTATTATACATCTTCCCGGTATTATCTATACCTGAACCATCTTAGAAATGTGCAGTTCGCACAGAATTGTTACTCGTAGCACGCGAAAGATTGACCGTGACTCATTCCGCTTTTACTATTCATACGACGTACTAACCGACAAATCTATCCATGCTCGACCAAAAGTCAAGGTTGATTCTTTCTACAAAGATTTCGTGGAATGAGATAAGAATCCGCGCATATTAAACGATTCGGCAAAATGCAAAACATGTCTCGATGATCTCTTATTCGGTCGAGACTCTGATTCGGTACATTTACACATTGTCAAATAAAATTTGAAGATATTTTCGAAAGTTGATGTTAGAATTTCCAGATTGAAGTTAAAGAATTTTGGCGCATTGAATTTAACAGCCATTAACAAAATAAAAACATGTAAAAATACAGAAAGTATTTATTTCATTACTTTGCAAAGATTTTTTTCGGACGAGAATAATCCACATGCAAGACAGGAATAGTCGAGAAGAGAAAGAAAAAAGCACGCGGGCGAAAGGAGAAATGCACACGTGCACACTGTCCGCCTCTCTATTTTTATATATAACAAAATGGCCCTCCACATATGCTGCTACGTGGGTGTTCTTTTGCACCTTCATCCTTTCTCTGTCTATGTTGAAATACTCATGTAAAGTCAAGTAGGAAATAATTAGATAATTGCTGCCTGTATTCCCTAATTTCATCTTTTATAAATCTCTTTTCGGTTCGAATATATTCTCGACATGATACAAGAATGCAGGAGAAAAATGTATTTTAATTTACGTCCGGGCTTTATCAAATTAATAGTAATAGTTATATCTTAAAAGCATTCTTATCTCTCCATTATTTAGAAAATAGAAATGTGGAAATAAGTAAAACAGTATCACATTTACGTCGTTTCCCACAAATTGGTTATACAAAATTAAATTATAAAAGAATATTTTTGTAAAAAGAATTTTCACAAAAGACAAAAATAAGAACAGACACTACCAAAGTCACAAAAAAAAAATTAACTAGTAATGAGATATTTCGCAGGTTGTAAAAAATTCCGTACGTTATTCATAATGAAAGCATGTCAGTGGAAAGTCAATGCCCTCCGTGCACGTGCACGTCAGTCTATGCATCAGCAGGTGCCAAAAATATGCAAACTCGCATTCATGTCGAAGAGTTAAAAATACCACTATAAACGTCACATCAAAAATTATCTTAAATAAGTAAGTAACATTGTTCATATTTTCTTATAACTTCATATTCCATTTCAATTTTCTAATTCATAAAAAAAATTCAAAATTATCGTTTACTTTTTTAACTTTTAAATCCATGCAAATAAAATAAAATAAAATAGTAAATAAGATAAATAAAAGATAAATAAAATAAAATAGTAATTTATATTGATTTAATGTATTCATCTAATATATAATTAAGAATAGAATTTTTTAAAATAAAATCTAATGTATAAAAATATTCTAGAATTAATTCTATAACTAAAAATATTAAATAATAATCTCCTGAATGAGTATTCATATGTTTTTCATTATAGCTCTTTCTTCTCGATCATCGCACAGATGGACCAAAGCGCCTTCGACGAATCACGAAAAATATCGCTCTCCCAAAGCAACTATCAATATTTATAGGATGTCTAGACGCATAAATGTGCTTTTTGTTATACATATATATAATCGTACACATACGGTAACATACGTTAATAAACGCTCGCAGTTGCGAGCGAAAAAGAAGAAACACGTCAAAGAAAGAGAGAGAGAGAGAGAAAAACAAATGATAAGGAATGAGCTCTCGCGGAAAGAAGGGAAAGCACGGCGAGTAAGAGAGACGAAGAGTTGCCATGGTGACCATCAAAGGCACCGATCAGATACGAAGGGGTGAGGGCTCCCCTTTTATCGCTAACTTTGTCACGCAGAAGCCGCCACCGCGGAACCGAAGAATACGTTCCCTTCGCGCCACGTCGCCCATTCATCCCTTAACTTTGGTCCTTTCGCGTTTCACCGAAGTGAAAAGTATTTGCGGGATTGAAACAAGCATGTTCGCGAAAAAAAGAAAAGCGCTGCCGTGACATCTACAACGTAATATAAAAAACACCGATACATTCACATTTTCAATTTTTAATTTGCAATAAAAAAAAAATTAATTAAAATGGAAAAATATTTATTTTTTTATTAAGCTCAAGCATCTTTCCTCAATCATTGCGAATAGTTCGTAATCAAATATTTAATTTTTTATACTCGAATAAGAAATAATCTTTGTGTCGGCTGTAAAAGTAAAATAACGGAAAACTGCACGAGGCGTATGTATCGAAATTTAACCCGTTTGCAACAAGCAGAGTACACTATCGGCACCCGAGATTCAATTACAACTAGCCGAAGAGCATCTAGATCGAATTTAATCGAGAATTCTCCCCAGTGACAAGATCTTTCTCCGTCTCGGCAATTTTCTGCTTAAAACGAGACATTTTATCCATTTTTTCTATCCAATCTAACCTAACTGATAGTTTCGGTCAAATGTCAGCAACAATTGGAAAAATATAGTATAATCTCGATGGAAAATAATCTTCATATTTTGTTTTTGCGGCGATTAATGTAAAATACATTCTTACAGCATTTAAAATTTAGCTCTATTGGACTGGCATTGTATCACAAATACAATTAATTATTTAAATGTAGTTAATTAATTATCGCGTGTAAACGTAATTCGATTCACGAAAATCAGAAACAATCGACGCATCGCACTCCCGGATAATATATTTCGCCGCGTTCGCGAAGCTACTATTGTCACAATGAGGAAACACAAATGCTCCCAGGATCAGTTATCGCGCTACCCCGTACATAAATCACTCGGACCGCCATCGTAAATTATATCGAACTACGCTTCGAACCAATAAATTTGGCCATTTGCACGAGTACACCGCGCGGGTTAACTAAATAGCCGCGGTTGTTTACATCGTGCATCGGCGACGATGTAAATTAATAAATATACGCTGTATGACATGCCGTGCGATGCAATTTGTGGTTCATCTAACAGTCCCCTCCTTCCACCCCACGAAAATTGCGCGATATAAAAAAATTTAATTAGCAACTATATAGTAAAAATACAGCTAAAAAATATAGAGATATAAGAATATATAAAAATTCAAGATTATAAGAGAATATCTCCACTATGCTGAAATTTAAATACATAATAATATAATTTATATTTATTATTGGGAAAACAAAAATATATAAATTATTGTATTACTCTATTATTTTAAAAAGATCTTAATTTGAAAGTTAACTACACATAAAGGCACTTAATGTTGTATATTAAAAAGTAATAAAAAAGAAAAGAGTGTTTAATAAAGTTTCTGATAAAGGAAAATCAACCCCAAATTAATTAGAAGTAATAAAATAAGATATTATAGAAAAGAAAAAGCAGGGACAATGAGATGGTCTCTTCAAAATATATATAGCAGAAGTGAAATACCTGACTGAACAATAACATTATATGTGTACGATTCACACAATTTTCAAAGAGTGACCCCCCCCCCCCTCAAAAAAGAAAAAGAAAAAACAATTCGGACATGATCTTTACCTTCCGCTACGAACGAAAGCGAATCGCAGTCAGCTGTGCGAGCATTTCGCGAGAGAACTTGAAAAAGAAGAGGATTCGCAGTTGCAAAACTTCCACTGTGTTATGGTTAACCTAGTTGTGTGACGGA